>NC_092205.1:50958382-51039000 GCF_043381705.1 Parasteatoda tepidariorum | reverse complement strand
ATTTTTTCTTACTAAATACTGTCTGTGAATCACGCAGTGAACAGCTAAAATATCTGGTACCTCCCTTTCCAAAAGGGAGATAAACTCACGATGTCGACCCACCATTGCAGGAGCCTATCAGTGGCAATGGACATAATATTCGCAAGAGGAATGTTTTTCTCTTTAAAATAATCTTTGACAGTACTAAAAATAGATTTACCTTTGATATCGACAATCAAGCTTCCTGCAAAAAGCATATCTTGAATAATTTTCCCTTCCTTTACAAACCGGACCTATGCCTACAGTAAAGCCTGCATTACCTGGCAAGGTAGATTCATCAACTTGAAGGGAAAATTCCTTGGACATCAAAAGTTTGCATAAAGAAATTTCAGCGTCTTCACCCATCTCATCATTTCGTTGCCGCACTAAATCGTTGCTTATGGGATAGTTTTTTATTACATTGGATGATGTAAAGCTGTTTCCAAAACTTCCTTGACAACCGACAGTATCAACTCTACTTCGATGGTTTTAGGGTTTTTCCAGATTTAGCAATAAATTTTGATACATTATAAGAAGCGATCAAGCCATCGTCGCATTTTTGTGATGACGTTACTAGTAACCCTGAGACCGAAGGTGTCTTCAGAAACATGAAAAAAGACGTTCGTCAAAAATGACAAATCTATATCCAGTTTTTTGCAAATGCTCTTTCTAACGGTAAGATTTCCTTACCTCATTAGATAAAACTTTATTACAAAGTAAACACATAGGTAATTGAGAGTTCAACAGTAATTGAACAAATCCTAACTTCAAGTACGTGACACTGTATTGATGACACTTCTTTTTGTCAACTGACATTGTTGGTGTCAGCAAAATACAAACGATGAAAGAAAATCAACTATTTCTCAAAATTAATAAATAATTTTTGATACTGTAAAGAACTAATTCGTGTACTTAGCTGGCCAAATAAGCTATGAGATCTAATCGAAACTGGGGAAAAAAACCGCAAGAAAGCTAACGAAAACCATTATAAGAAACACGGGTCCAATCAAACATTCATACTGAAAGCGCATGTACTGCAATTTTCACCAAATGGCTTGAATGAGTCAGAGGCAAAAACTACTGGCTCATGCGCTGAGTTGTGTTGGTTCGAATCGAAGAATAGGTGTCGTATAAGTTCGTTTTATTGGTGTTTCTAATAGTGTATCGGATAATCTTTATTTATTATATTAATTTAATCTTTTTTTCTTCATTTTAAATTTCTTTTTATTAAATTAATCTTATTATTTAATCATTTAATTAATTTAATCATTTTATTTGTAAGTTTGAAAATTAAATTTGAATGACAAAACATGCTCAACGCCCCCCTACCGCCCAAAACATACCCAACGCCCCCCTACCGCCCAAAACAAGTTCACCGCCCTTCAGCATAGTCCCACCGCCCCCAAGGGGGCGGTATCGCCCCCGTTGAGGACCAATGCTCTACTCTATCTAACCATCTTATTTTAGGTCTTCCTCTTTTTCTTTTCCCCGCTGGTCATTTTGTTAATAGTATTTTCATAGCTATATCGGAATAATCTCCTAGCCACCTTATTTGAGAAACCTTAATCATTTTTTCTATGTTAGGTTCTTTGTAGTTTGATTGTAATTTTTATACTTTTAATGAATTCTCTGAGTTCCGTTTTCTCTTAGTGCGCTAAAAATGTTTCTTATTATTTTTCTCACGATCATCAGCCACCAGTTTCTCTTCGCCTGTTTTGTTAATTGCCCAGCCATATGAAATTATTGGTCTCACTAGTGTCTTGCACAAATGTATTTTTGTTTCACAACTTATGCATTTAGATTTGAACTGGTTTCTCAGACAGCTCTCAAATTTGTGAAACCATAAACTATTAACGAAGACAATTCGGGAGTTTTTATCTTTAAGTTTAAAACGCTGCTCATCTTTAGCTTTCACTTCTGTCAACAAAAATAAGCTTGTTATAATATTTCAGCAAAGAAAAATATACTCTTGTAGTACGGATAGAAACGGCCAAACGAAATAAAGAAATAAAATATAAATTAATGAAATAAAATTCGAAATAAATAAAAAATATTGACGTCATATTAAACTTAAATGCAAATTAAAGAAATATTATTAAAAAAAAACTCGGTTTTAAAAATTTATCAATGAAAATGGATTTTTAAAAAAAAGATGCTATCTATACAAATATAATTTTACTATAAATTNGATTTCCAATAAAATCAGTAAGTAATAGTTCATTGGTGTCCATTGGTGTTATTCTAAAATCCATTACTTAATTCCACTAGAACTTGAATCTTAAGCATCGCATTTATCATTCGAATATCTCAAAATTGGCAGCAATTTTAAGGATCCATCCAAACCTCATTCAGCAAAATAGGGTAATTCCTCCTATTGCGATGTAGTTTATTTCTCGAAGAATCTTAAATCTTAAGATCTGTTAAAATATTACGAACAAGTTCTTTAGCAAATATGAATCCATAACAACTTTGAAGCAAGACAATAATATTTTACAGCTTGCTTTTCATCAAGTTTGACATAAAAGTTTGTGTAGGACCTATACAGTACTATGTAGAATTTGTCGGTAATATTAATAAACAAAGGAAATCAGTTTAGTCATCTATTATTCTATTTCTCTAAAGCACGTACACATAAAACAAATAAATGTATAATAAGAAGGTGCCAAGGAGTACGAAATTAAAAACAAACAATCAGTAACGAAGGAAATTGAACTCAATATAATCTAAAGTAAATGAGAAAACTAAATTATGTGGTGTGTACGTAAATTAATGAAATAAATTAAAATATTAACAGGAGTCTGTCCAGACATTTTGTAAAAGGTCCGGTTTTTGTGAAATTGTGAAAAAATTACTCTCATTCTCAACCAGGGTCCTGCTTTTATGAATTTGTGCAAATAGGGGCCGGTTATTGCAAAAACCTTTTTCAAGGAGTTTTTAAATTGTAAATAGATACAAGTTTATGCTCAGCACTGTAAAATTATAATTAAAAAAAATTAAATTTTCAAAAATAAACAGTAATTGCTGCTTCTAAATTAGAGATGCAATATACAAATATTTGGTATTTAGCTTATACTGCTGAACGCAGAATATTCATTTCGGACGAATAATGGAAGAATCGTCAGCCGAAGACAAAACTTAATTCGTTTACATCCATCTTTCTTGTTTTCTGCCCTGGGAAGGGTTTATTCAGTTAACAATACAATAATGAAGATAAACAAATTTGTGAAGGGTCCGATTGAAAGAAAAATCATTTTGTGAAGGGTCCGATTAAAAGAAAAATCATTTTGTGAAGGGTCCGTTTTTAAGTTAAAATATTTTGTGAAGGGTCCGTTTTTATGAAATAATACTTTGTGAAAAGTCCGTTAACGGACCCAAATTTCTTCTAAACAGCCCCCTGATTGATGTCATATTAAAGCTAAATACAATAAAAGCACTGTTATTTAAAAGAAACTCGATTTTCAAACATTATCACTAAAAATAGATTTAAAAAACGCTACCTATACAAATATAATTTTACTAAATATTTACCAATCATCACAATTTTCAAAATAAAAAAAATTTCTTAAATCAACAATAAGTTTTATTATTCATGGTTGCCAATGAAATCAGTAAATAATAGTTTATNTATATATATATGCTGCAAATGTATAGATAACAGAAAATAATCTGAGCTCCTTAGAATCAGCGTCTATTAAAGCCTTCTATTTCACTATTTACTATACCAAATCTTTAATCATGTTGAAAAGCAGTCTTCAGACCATGATGCCAACAAAATCAAGCGGAAAAATCTTTTTCCCACAGTCTGTCTACTTTTCTCAGAGAGGAAAAGTTAGGGGATAATCTTCGTTTGTGTAGGGAACAGGGAAAAAGAGAAAAAGTTATAAGAGGAGTATTATTCCAAGGGAAAGAATATATTTATCACGGTATAAATAGAAGGGAAAATATACCCGACATCTGAACATTTCAATACATTATCTACTTTCAGAGAGCTTCCCACACACAACCTGGTAACCGCTACCGTATTTTTCTTTAAAAGAAGCACCAACTACCATTAATTGGAGGATTAATTTTAGATTCAGATTTTATTTGTAATTAAGGGTGGTCGTGGGTAAAATTGGATGATCGTTAAATAACAATTAATGAAAAAGATCTTTTGCGGCGTGGGAAAGGACGGAAGACTCTGGCGTCGGTGTTGGTTCAGAAGATGATGAAGTTGGGACAAATGGCCGATTAAATGGAGTTTGAAAGGAATTGTGTTTTAGAATTTAATTAAATTTCATTCATTTAGGTACGGTTGCTCCCGAAGATATTCTTTTTGGAAAAGACATAAAATGGCGAATTTTAATTAGAAATGTCTGATTTGTCTTTAGATTCATTACCTTTTATTGCTTCTCGAGAGGGTCGAAGTATGAAAGCGTTGTATTTATGATTTGATCGATATCTAATAATGTAATTGGTGCAGGGAAATTGATTTTTCATTCACGACCTAACTTGAACCAATATATTTAGAATAGTACTGGACATATAAAAAAAAAAGTTTGAATCTGCGAAAAAGTGTTAAGTACCATCCTCATAATAAGTGGTAAAAAATTGAACCACGCACGATAAAATGGGGTATGAATTTAAATACTGCTAACTACACATGCTGATTTACGCTGAAAAGAGATGACAGGACAAATATTTTAAATTTTATGAGGGTTTTGAGTATAAAAAGTACGATTTTGTACCTATACACTCATCTAACATTGCTATTGAAAGGATATAATGTTTTCTATGTATTTTTAAGCTGAATCACAGAAGAAAAAGCAAAATTTACTAGGACTAATAATTTAGAAGTTATAAGGATTTTATTTAAAAAATTAAACCCCTACCCCTCTCGCACTAGATCCCAACGAACGAGGCGGTGCAACTTTTAACACTTACTAAGAGATGCATACCTAACAGTTTGCAGCACATTAAGATTATTATTTCTTTTTGATGTCCTGTTAAAATTTTACTTTTTATTTATTTATTCACTTATTCTGTATTCAGGTGTCTGTCCAGACATTTTGTGAAAGATCCGTTTTTGTAAAATTGTGAAAAATTACTCGTAATTTGTGAATATAAAATAAACTTCAAGTCACATTCTTTCAACCAGGGTCCTGCTTTTGTGAAATTGCACAAATAGGGTCCTGTTATTGCAAAAAACTTTTTCAAGGAGTTTTTAAATTGTAAATAGATACAAGATTATACTCAACACTGTAAAATTATAATTAAAAAAAATTTCTAATTTTCAAAAATAAAAAGCAATTGCTGCTACTAAATTAGAGATGCAACACACAAATATTTGGTATTTAGCCAATACTGCTGAACGCAGAATATTCATTTCGGACGAATAATGGAAGAAGCGTCTGCTGAAGACAAAGCTTAGTTCGTTTACATCTGTCTTACTTTTTTTCCGCCCCCCTGGGAAGGGTTTTTTCCATTAACAAAACAATAATAAAGATAAACAACTTCGTGAAGGGTCCGATTAAAAGATAAATTATTTTGTGAAGGGTCCGTTTTTAGGTTAATGAAAAGATATTTTGTGAAGGGTCCGTTGACGGACCCAAATTTCTTCTAAACAGATCCCTGGTAATAACTAGAAAGTAAAAACAAACATATAAAGACTGTAAGAAATTTCACTATTTTATTTCCCTAAACGACAGGCAACACTGAAATCGTGATCTTCTACTCACAAGATGCAGCAAGTGTTCCAAAAAGACTTATACATTATGTAGCATTTCATTGAGTTTGTCGATAAGGCGAAGGAAAACAGTTTTGGAATTCATTTCTCCAAAGCATATACGCATAAAAAAGAAGGTGCCATGGGTGAGATTTTATATTTAATTAAGGAAGTTCTTGGGTAAAATTGGATGATCGTTAAATAACAATTAATGAAAAAGATCTGCATCGAAACAGAAAGGATGAAAGACGCTGGCGTCGGCGGCGATGAAAATAAAATCACTTAATTACACTTCTAACTAGAGTATCACAACCCAAGCAAATCGAAAGATATATAGTATATTCACAGTATAATAACTTTCAATCGCCAATAATTTTAAGAAAGTTAATCATATCTCCTACATCGAAGTTAACGCAGCTATCAAATCGTTCAAAACCAAATAATAGCTCCACTGTCAAGAAGATAAATCAAGAACAGCGGTGACAATAATTATCAACCCTTGCTCGAAAAATTATTTTATTTATGTCTGTGCAATTAGTTTAACAAAAATTAAATAAAACAAATAATTTAATAAAATGCAATTTTTAGAATATTAATTAACTTTCATTTTAAAAACTTTTGTATGTAAGGCATGCACAATTCTCTAAAATTACCAGCAGTCTTCAAATTTTAAACTTCTATTAAAAAAAATCGGACTACTTATAATCAATTTATACTATTTAATACAATAATATTAAAAATAAAAAAAATTAATTACGATTTTTAGACAATAACTAACTTAGAGTTTAAAGATTTTTTATGTTAGACTAGCGCACAATTCTCTAAAATTACTTGAAATTGCTCGGTAAATTTTAAATTTTCATAAAAAAAAATTGGACTTGCAATAAATCGATCTATGATTAAAAGAATTAAAATACGGACCATTGTTTGCACACCCTATGTTTGGATAGAATAAATGAAATATTTTTTCATTATTAATCTTCAATAAAAATACCACTTTTATTCCTAATCGAAATGTATAGGAATAACTCAAATTTTTATTCATTACAACTAAATAAATTCTATTCGTGAGCAATTTCGATGAATATATTTGGGTATTGTCTCCTTTTGCGTATGTCATCACATCACATGAATAATGTTTTCGTGGCTTCTAAAACAACCCTAATCATAAGACTCAAAAGGAAGCAATATTACATTGCAAATGTAATGAAACCTCTTATCTTTTATAATTAATGTATTCAGCAAAATTAGCGCAATATTTCCTATGTAAACATCACGAAGTCTGAGTTCTGCAAATAATAAAACCCTAACTGTTTCTTCAGCTTGCAATTACTCTAATGACGGAAAAGTTGACAACCACGATTCCGAGTCTAGATGGCATTGTTGTATCTAATTTTTGATGTTCTTAAATAACGCATTTATCACCTGTTGTAAAAGAGCGAGCTTATTTGTCCATTGCATTATCACACTATTCAAGGGCTCCCTTTCTCGCTATTGGCGAGAAATATTTGGCGATCATTTTATGCTGCTTGACCTCATTTTTCATTTCACTTGCGTGAACCAACTTGTCAAACTTCTATCCCACTTATTCCGGAAAGTGTGTGGTTTTCGATCTTGAGGTGAAAGCACCAAAACTCTTCTACCCCATACCACCGTCCACGCCTATCATCACCCACGCCTCTCCAGACAAAAGATGAACAGCTCCATTTGTCTTCCAACAACTCAATTGAATGAGGTGACTGGCTGCAAAGGTTTTTTTTTCTTTACTCTCTTCACCCTCTTCTGTGTTGTGAAGATGAGACTAAGCAATTTTATGACATATTTTAAGCATGTTTTCCTCCTTGACGACTTCCAGCTGTTGTCGAAACACAACCAATTTATTTGGATTAGATAAGAATGTAAAAAAAAAAACTTCAATTTTTCCCTCTTTTTTCTTTTGTAGTGCCACAGCTAAAATGATTTACTGTGTTTTATTTATTAGTATGGAATTTTAGCATTGTTAGTATTGTAGAAATTTGCCTTTTCTACTCAGAAGGTCCTTGTTTTATTCGACAACAAAATGTTAACAGTTCATACGTGACACGAAATCTGTTTCGATAATTTAAAATAATTGTTAAAAGAGGTGTTATAAAATGTTGAACTTAACTAAAATAAATGTTCGAGCAATTTATACTAAAGGGCAAAATGAGTGGAACAAAATACAAAACTTTTCTAATCACAATTTTCAAAACATTGTCTTGGACAAAAAAATAGCATACACTGTTTTTTATTCATCTGCAAATAACTCGGTAACTAGTTTTGTGTGATTTCTGATAAATCGCAGTAGTAATCTGTTCAAAAAGTCTGTCATGTTCTTTTCACTTACCAGGGGTCTGTTTAGAAGAAATTTGGGTCCGTTAATGGACCCTTCACAAAATATCTTTTCATAAAAACGGACCCTTCACAAAATATTTTAACTTAAAAACGGACCATTCACAAAATAATTTATCTTTTAATCGGACCCTTCACAAATTTGTTTAACTTCATTATTATTTTGTTAATCGAATAAACCCTTCCCAAGAACTTGAAGAAAGACAGGTGTAAACGAACTAAATTTTGTCTTCGGCAGACACTTCTTCCTTTATTCGTCCGAAATGAATATTCTGCGTTCAGCAGTATAGGCTAAATACCAAACATTTATATGTTGCATCGCTAATTAAGCAGCTGCAATTGCTGTTTATTTTTTAAAATTGAATTCTTTAATTATAATTTTACAGTTTTAAGCATAATCTTGTATGTCTTGACAATTTAAAAATACCTTGAAAAAATATTTTTTCGCAATAACGGACCCTATTTGCACAAATTCACAGAAGCGGACCCTGGTTGAAAGAATGTGACTTAACGTTTATTTTATTATTCACAAGTTACGAGTAATTTTTTCACAATTTTACAAAAACGGATCTTTCACAAAATGTCTGGACAGAATCCTGCATACCGGGTTTCGCTCAACTCACCCTTACCATTTCTTTTCTACAAATAACATGCATGTATCCTGTCCCCAAAACCATGTTCAAATGTAAACTTTGGACAATAATCGATTTATCCGAGCAAACATTGCTTATTTTAAATCGGTAATATTTCACACATTTGTAGAAAACGTAAGAGCAAAAATCTGACAATTTTAACATCAGAAAAGAACAATCGATCCTCTTAAGAAGGTACAAACAATAAATAAGATCTTGAACGAGGGGGGGAAAAGCATAGTAGAAATGGAAATGAGATTTGTGAAATAAAATGTAAAACCTAAAGCCTATCCAAATAAGAATAAAATTTTCGTAAACAATGTGATTTTGAGATCAATATGGTACGGTTCAAGATTTGAAAAAAAGTTGTTTTACGGTTCTAAATTTAAGCAGATAAATATTTTGGAAAGGAAATTGAATAGAAAGTTCAATAAAGAAGAAATCCCTCTATTGGTCGACGATTACCTGAAATTTTGGGTCGTTTTATACTCATAATAAAAATACATCTAAAAATAATAATAAAATACATTTTTTGAATTCATTTTTCAAGCAAACTTAAGAGGTGAAAGTAATTTTATTTTTTGTCCTTCTTAAAACGAAAATTGTCGGACGTGTCATTTTAGCAAGACGTAACGGTCAAAATTTCAATTGGTGATACGTTTTGCTTCCACCATTTAGAAAATAATTGTTATTGACATTTGCATCAGATAAATATCTCTAGTTAAAATTTGTGCACTGTAGCTAATCAGAAAAGGGGCAAAATTTTAAATAACGATAAATTCTAATTGGCGATATAAGTTCTGCTGTAAAAAATGATAGAAACTTCTATAATCACCTGGCAAAGAGATTTAGTTAAGTTTTAAACACTCCAACTAGGCTGACAGTAGTTCACATTATCATTAACTTGGTTTAGTAATGAATACTTGGTGGTTTAATGAATGGGCAAAATCGGAAGGATTTTTCTCCCCTATAGACTATATCGCTATTTAATTACATAGAAAATTCGATTTTGCTATGCAGAGAAAACTGCAGGTTAAAATACGGTTTTTTACGTGCAGAACCGTCAGTGGGTTAAACACGAATGTGTAGTTAATATTTCAAGTGCTCTAGCTAGTTGGAAAGTGGTCAAAATGTTTATAGCGAAATTCCAACCTCACTGACACAAAATTGAGCTAATAAATTTGTTTCACAAAAAACAGGGAAAAAACGCTCATTATATATTTAATTTAATAGGAAAGCAATTATATTATTTTTCGAAATGTTTAAAATTAAAAAAATTTATTTAAAATAATTGCAAATAAGAACATCCATCAATTTTTACGCTTGTATCACTTGTAATTCTTCGAATATATTTCGAGTGCATCAATCGTAATTCTTCAATTAAAATTCCTCTTGTTTCATACAAAAAGAAAAGACGTAGATAATCTATTCGCAAATGGTTGATGTCACATCCTGCTTTCAATTTCAATGATTAACAAAAGTTGACAAAGAGAGAATGATATTAAAATTATCCTTAATGTAGGAACAAGAGGATTATATGCAATAAAGCTTAATGATACCATTAAACAATTGCTTCATATGCAACAGCACACAAGCTTTGATGCAGAATATTAGATTAAAACACATACGTTCGTTACATATTAATTTAATAAGGAAATTCAGAATTCTCAATTTACTAATTACAGAATTACCAGGCACAAAAGTAATCCATAGCAGGTACACACATTTGGTTTAATTATATCTAGTAGTTAGTTTAATATGTAAACAATGTGCAGTTAACTTAATTAAATACATTTTCTACAATACTATAATAACTGTGAAGAAAGTAATGCTTTTGCATAAAAATCTTCCTAATTCACAATCATTTGAATAATATGTATTCGAGCGCTATAACGTCAAATAAATAATATGTTAATCAACAGTAAGTTATCTCATTAAGAAGTTAAATTAAATAGGACTCGCTCAATCAGAAAGGCTTATAAACAAACATGTGAACTAGTATTTCAAGCAGGAGGATATGAATTTTGAATGAATGTATTTTAAACAACTTATCAATAATGTATTCCATACAGATAATTTTTGAATAGCAATGCATAGATTGTAAGAATTGTTTAGCTGTATATTGCAATTAAATAATGTAAAAAAATGATTATGCTAAAGCAGAGGTTCCGAATTTCTTTCGGCTACGGAGCCCTAAATAATCGAACTTATTTCTATGGAACTCCAACTTTTAAAAATGTTCATTAGCACTTAGCAGGTGTAAATATGATAACAAAAAAATTATAAATTAAAACATAAATATTTAATATGAATGAAATTGTTTCTTTGTTTCATCACAAAGTCTTCAAATTAGGGATTCATGTTAGGCAGCTAAATTCGCTAGTCTGCAGTGGCTGCGTTTTTGCTATTTAAACTAAGTCTAGTAGTTTTTGCCGTACAACTTGAAAATTTAATGAAACGAGCTCAATTATGGCTTTTGAAAAATAACTGTTATAAACGGTAAGACTAGGTTATCGGGAAAAAAATAATTATTATTCTTGAATTTGTATATTTTATTTTGAATTTCAAAGTTCGATGAGAAATACTGGATGCAATCATTTGCAAAATCACATTTTTAAGAAATTTATTAAATATTATTGTTATTGGAAAAATATAATTTTTATAATTTGCTCTCTTTTTTATCGCAATTTTTAATAATTTCATAAAAAAGTGGGTAAAAATTACCGATTGTTTATTAAATGACCTCTTTATTTTTTTTTTTTTTTTTTTTTTTTTTTTTTTGTGTGTGTAGCGAGTTTCTAGTGGTTATGTTCAGGTCTAGTTTTAGTCTTTTTCCCCACGAAAACAGGACTTTATTTTCACATACCCACAAAATTATGAGTAAATTTTTCATTATATTACAAGAGCAAATCTTTTTCAAAAAGTCTGGAATAACCCCTGCTACTCTATTTATGCAATCCCTAAAATGTTATGCCAAGTATTCAATTTATACAACAATAATAAGATAGGGAAACTGGGTTAAAAATAACTTCCCATATGCAATCTAGCAGCAGTAGGGAAAACGCAAGCAAAAGCGTTAAAACAAAACCGATAACATGAAAAACACTCCATCATCTCTTTTTCACAAGCATCGGAAACAATTGTCTCCCTCACTACACCCGAAACTCGCCAACAGGCAACATTTTTCTTCTCTCTACAAGATGATGTTCCATGCGACAAAGAACAAACCAACCTTCTAGCAATAACAAACTCTGTGTTTGTCTTCAACCAGCGAAGTAGTACCAATTCTTTCTCAAACAGGAAATGCGCCACGAGGTAAAAGGAATGAATGGAAATAGAAGGAATAAAGACCATAAAAAAAAGCAACACAAAAAAAACTTCCCAAATTCGTCCAGTCGTCTGTGATCTTTGTATGCTCAGTATATAGAATTCCAAGCCTTGAGAAATGATAGGCTTAATGTATCGTTTCAACTCCACTGAGGGGAATAATCTGATCCAAAGAATTGTTTTGAGTGGAACTGGGCCTTTGATGTCACTAATATACTTTTAGTGGATTTTTAGGGTATATACTAGTTTTTTTTCTTTTAACTTGCAATAAAAAAAATTTGGAAATAGTAAAAATGTTTTATAGATTTAACTGAACTGAATTGGAATTTATTTTTAGTGCACCAAATTCAAAAACTTGATATTTATCAGAAGAAAATTTGTTAACACTGGTGAAATCCAGAGATCCTCCAACTTTTTTTTTAATCAATATTAAGTATCGGGATTAACTGTGCAGCATAGGGACGGTTAAAATATAACGTAAGCATATTTTTGGCCATTTTTGATTTACCCTATCCCCTTATAAGCAAAAATAAGCAAATAATAAACCCCTTCTTATGCTTACATAATAAAATTGCAACATTCCTGGTTTTTATTTCAAATCTTACTAAATACTGTTCTATTGATTTTAAATTTAATCAAATATCTAGTGCTTTAGAATAAATACAAATCAAAAGATGAAACTTTGCAATAAACAAAGTTAACATTTTTATCCATTTAACATAATATTGAGTAGAATATTTTTGAGGAATATTTAGCTTTTTCCTTTTGAGTTCAAAACTATTGACCTCTAAAGCTTTTTTTTTTTTTTTTTTTTTTTTTTTTTTTTTTTTTTTTTTAAATTCCACTTTTTTCTTTCCCCGAATTCAACCTTAGTCTCAAATTTGAAATTTCTCATTGTTTAAATTTTTTGCTTATTTTTTATTTTGCTTTTTAAAATTTTTTGAGCATTTTAATATTTACATTAACATCACCCTTGTCAACAAAAATAAGCAAATTACAAATCTTTCCCTCTATTAGGTGAATCCATAAAATTTGAAAGTTCCATTATTATAGTATCTACCACTAACACGATCATGTTAGATTGTCACTACCGCTAAACTGAGGATTTAAAAAAAAATAAAAATAAGCAAAATGTTCGTAATCACTAAACTCTTAGTATATGTTTTTAGAATCGTTATCGAAAATGAAGTCAAAACTATACACACACTTATCGTTTCAATTAAATATTTGAACTAGGAAAATATATCTAATCAGTCACATATCATTTTTGTAAAATCAAATTATTGAATAATTTTTGGGGAAATGGAATTTGAATCTGTTTGATTGCCAGATGACATTGATAAGGTGAATGAAAAACATCCGGGTTTCATCCGGCAATCATCTTCAATAGCGATTCATCATATTTTGGTAAAATTTTGGTATTTGTTCTTTTTCTCTAACTTAAATATCAATTTGCTTCACCTGTACGTAAATAAATTTGTATTCATTTAACAAGGATTTTAAAAATACAGATCAGAGGGGGTTATTATTAAACATCCTACTTATACAGTTTTGACCGGGATAGCCTGGTCGGTAGGGTGCTGGACTCATGTCCGTGAGTTCGTGGGTTCGAACCCCGCCGGCCGAAGACTCCCCGTGTAGTAAAATGGTGAGTGATGCACGTTAAATCTGTCGAGTCGCAAAGTCCACCTTGTTCCCATAACAAATCAATACTTCCGGTGGTACTAGATTAAGCACGTTCTCTGATTCAGGTCAAAATTACGATCTGTGGATGAATGAATGGATGTGTGAATGGGTCCGCCTTATAAACAGGTCTCACGTGTGATGTGGCAGAAGTCGAATTCTTGGCCACAGATTGCGCCACTGAAAAACAAGAAACGCACACTCTGCCTTAAATTTGCTCGGTTTCACCAAGCAGGCTTGCTCGTGCGGCAAGTAGCATTCGAAACAACAACAACAACTTATACAGTTTTGTGATTTTTGAATCAAATTACATTTAATAGCATTTATTTAATTTATCTTTTTGTTTACTTAGAGGTTATAATTATTACTTAGTTGTACTAAAGAATACAAAATGAAAGTTCAAATTCGTAAACAATTTAAATAGGTCGATTGTATGATAAACAAAATCTTAGAGTCAAAACGAGTAGAAAGAGAGACGCGGCATAGTAGATATGCGCCAAACAAAATATTAACGATTACACATTGAAATGCAAAATGTAATCTCATAACAGCAAATTCTCTTAACCACAAGACAAATAGGGGAGGGGGATAAAATAAAACATAAACCAGGAAGTGCATTTACAAAATTCAAAATTCCATTTTTGAAACAATTCACTTACTCTAAATAGAAATTATATATTCATTGATTCAGACCGAGCAATACCACAAGCCAAATATTTCAATTTCATGAAGTGTTGCGATAAAATACTCTGATAAAAAGGCTGCGGAAATCGAAGCAGTATAAGAAGATAACGGCATCCCATTTTCGGGATTGGGAAATAAATAAGTACCCAACAGTTTACAGCAGCGAGATAAGTTGAACTCGTGCAAGGTTGAAAGCTTGTTTTACTCCACTGTTGACAGAACCATACATCCCTCATCACAGCAATCATAGAGATAATAAGTCAGAGAACTCTTTTTATCGATTTGTTTCACTATTTAATTATTTTGGCACAGTGCCGTTTACTTTCAACGTTTAAGTGGCAAAAATGGGGGGAAGCGCCGATAAGAAAGTCGCCAAATGATGAAGATGGTTTGCCAAATGCATCAGGATGTTTCTGGAGCACGTGCTGGTAATTGGGATTTATTGAATAAGTTGAAGTGTTTCATTTCTAAAAGTATCGCTAATTGATTTAAGATTACCCCTTCGAATAAGAGTTGATGTGGTTTTAATGGGTAATTTACCAGTTTTCGAGTGGGTAGGCGAAAAATTTTTGGTAGTTGAGTATGTGTGTAATAAAAACTAGAAAAAAAATGTAGATTTATTTAATTGGATATTAAATATGTGCATTGGTTGTTAAAATGTTAAGTATTTAAATTCTAAGTGGTTATTAAAATGAAAATATATTTTGAAGAACAAAATTTCATATTTTTAGAGTTTGTTAACTCCGAAATTATTATTATTTTTTTTTTTTAAGTTAACAGATTTTTTTTTCATAAATAAATATTTCGAAGCGTCTCAATAGCTTAAATAAATGCCGTTAGGTAGTTAAATACCCTCTACAATTTCAGTACTGATTACAAAAGTTTATATTTTGTCCAATAATGTAATTATGGCTATGGCTTAGCGATTCGTATGATAATATGTAAAAGCAGGGATGGGAGAGCTAATTCAGGTAGCACAACATAAATTAACACAGAAGTAAATATTCACACAAAAAAGCGTTCATATTAATTAACAGTCTCTTACAATTTGTTAAAACGATATATTCCATTCTAACGTCAACCATATATTCTATTGTAATATGTTAACCATATACTCTTTTGTAATATGTCAACCATACATCCTTTTGTCGAATGAGTACTAATTAATTACTAATTAATGTTTTGCAAAAACAGAACCAGTACACAAGGGTATCCTACAGTTTACATTGATGCACCGTGATCGACTTAATCCATTTTATCTACCTTGATCTATTTTATCTACTTTAGGAAGACAATAAGTAAAAATTTTAAAAAATAAAATGCTTTAAAACATTTTATTTAGCGGAAGTTACAATATTTTACTGCGATACCCACGTGATGGAAAAAAGAAAAAAAAATGGATCCTCTTTTGACTTATAGAAGTTTTTTCTGCCCTTACTTTTCGAAGTAAAGTAAAAAACTGGAAATTCACAAAAGCAATCTTTTATTTTGCAGCTGAAAATATATAACTTCCACAAAATGACCTAATTCTATATTACCACAACGCTCTTTAAGTAAGGATATTTTTTTTTTCTTCTTTTAACTAACGACTGTAAATTTACTTTGGGCATAAATCATTATTTCGGAGAAATCCTAGATAGCTTTGAGATTAATAGTGACAAAGAGATTTTCCGTTAATTGTATCCGAGAATTGTATAAAGTGTATCAACAAGATTTTTCTCTATTTAACTTCTTTTTAAGGATGTAATTTATTCCAATTTTTTATATTAATATAAAATACAGTTAGAGATATTGTGGGAAATTATCCTTTGATAAAAGAATCTCACTTTTAATAAAACGGGCAAAAACATAGGTATAAAAGTAAAAGGTGCCAAACAAAAATGCGAATTTTCAAAAATGATTGAATTCGTAAAAAAAAAAAAAACATTTAAAATTAGTAAAAAAAATACTGCTGAAAATTTTAAAGTATACATTATTTCAGTTTTAAAAAAATTTCTTAATACAAAACTACAATTGTTATTTCTAAACGCTCCCTAAGCATTTAAATACATATATTATACATAAACAATATTTAATATATAAAAACGATATTCAATATATATAAATATTTAAAAAGGAAAATCCTATTCAAATAAATTTTAATTGGACTCAAAGACAACGCTGAGTTATACCATTTTATACAGTTTTGCACACCTTTCGCATATAAGTTCAGAGTTATGATTATTTTCTGTTAATGAATAAAAAGGAAATGGTGAAAATATCTTTTGAAATGAAAATATCTCTTCCATGCATAGTACAGAACTAACTGATTCCAGATTATTTCCTTTAACAATCGTCAGGGGTCTGTTTAGAAGAAACTTCACAAAATATTTTTTCATAAAAACGGACCCTTCACAAAATATTTTAACTTAAAAACGGACCCTTCATAATTTATTTTTTTTTTAAATCGGACCCTTCACAAATTTGTTTATCTTCATAATTGTTTTGTTAATTGAATAAACCCTTCCCAGGGCAAAAAACAAGAAAGATGGAATTAAGTTTTGTCTTCGGCAGACGATTCTTCCATTATTCGTCCGAATTGAATATTCTGCGTTCTGGCTAAATACCAAATATTTGTATGTTGCATCTCTAATTCAGAAGCAGCAATTGCTGCTCATTTTTGAAAATTTAATTTTTTTAAATTATAATTTTAGAGTGCGGAGCATAATCTTGTATCTATTTACAATTTAAAAACTCATTGAAGAAGTTTTTTGCAATAACCGGACCCTATTTGCACAAACCATAGAAGCAGGACCATAGAAGTAGGACCCTGGTTGAAAGAATGTGAGTAATTTTTTCACAATTTCACAAAAACCGTACCTTTCACAAAATGTCTAGACAGACCCCTGATCGTTAAACAGAAAATAAAGCTTAATTAATATATGTAAAACAATTGTAGTTAAAAAAAAATAAAACTCAGAGTAATGTAAAAAACAAAGTTGAAATAGCAGTGGTCTATTAATATTCCTGAAATCATTGTCGCAAGAGCACCACAAATATAAGTCAGCAAGTTTTGGGGAGAAAGAAAAAAAAATGGAGTGAAAGCATAATGCATAAATAGCAAGTAAGAATTCCCAAGAGCAACTTATGAAAATGGAAAGTCTTCTTTTCTCTGGAGGAAAGTTGTCAACAAAAGTAAAAAGGGAAAAAAATGAATGAACCGTATTCTGAATTCTTTTATAACGTTACATGAACTTGGCCATCTATCTTGTCATGGGGATATATATAATGGAACTAACGCTGAACGATCGTTTATATTATGAATGGGAGACAATTGTGCTAAGCTAGCATTGCATTAAGAAAATTGCATCTATTTATTTATATACTAAGATAATAAGGAAATACGATAGTTTAGATTACATATATACTCTTACTGAAATTAAGAATTAACGCAATTAATTGCAATTCTTAGTTATGATACGGAAGACACAGACCCGAACCAAAAATAATCTCATTCCTAAATGGCTTAAATAAAACACTTTTAAAGGCTATTCCAGACTTTTTCTGCAGTGTTCTTTTACATGAAATTGGGAAATATTTACTCATAATTTTTTAAAATGTAATTAAAAAGTTGATAACGAAAGAAATCAGCAATGTTTATTAACTAATAATGGAACTAACGCTGAATGATTGTTTATATTATGAATGGGAGACAATTGTGCTAAGCTATCATTGCATTAAGAAAATTATATCTATTTATTTTTATACTAAGATAATAAGGAAATATGATATTTAAGATTACATATATACTCTTACTGAAATTAAGAATTAACGCAATTTATTGCATTTCTTAGTTAAGATAACGGAATCCACATTATCTTAGTTAAGATAATGTGGAAATATATGATGTTTTGGATAATATTATATTACTTATATACTCTCACTGAAATTCAGAATTAACGCAATTAATTTGTAGTTATGATAAAATACACACAACGTCGAACCCTGTGAGTCTAAAAATAAAATAATCTCATTTTTAAATAAATTAAATAACACATTGTTAGGGGTCATTCCAGATTTTTTTTTTTTGTGCAAAGGTTCATTTTTGTGAAAAATTGATAACGAAACACTCAAAGATTAACGAAAAAGTAAACAATATGTACTAACTAACTAATAATGCAATTTATTTTAATAAAAAAAAATTTTTTTGATTAAAATAATACGAATTAAAAATAAAAATTTAAATGTAAACAACATCCTACTTTTTAGTACAACATCATACTTTTAAATGTAAACAACATACTATACTGCGGTTCCCAATTTTTTTTCGGCTACGGAACCCTAAATAATCAACCTTCTTTCTGAGGAATCGCGATGTTATAAATAAATTTTATTAACATAATTGTGAACCTTATAACCTGTAAAAAACATTTTTAAAATATTTAATTAGGGAATGAAGATTTTTCATCGTTTTCTCATTAATATTCTTAAATTAGGTTTTATGCCCGACAGTTAAATTTATAGTCCTTACTCTATATCTAGTCTAATTATGAATTAGTTTTTGGTGTACATACACGAATGAATGATTTTCTTTGAGATAAAAACTGCTGTTGAAAATGGTTATAAGGGAAACATACTTCTTTATCAAAGAATTATTTTATTTTGTTTTGAAAAGCAGGATAGGAAATCCTGAACCAATAGTTTATAAATGCTTGTTCTTTTCATCATTTGTTCAATATATTGTTATTAGAAATATTATATTTTCTTTTAAAAAATTCCATTTCATTGACATCTAGCTTGAAATAATTTCATAAAAGCAATCGAAGGATCAAATAAATTATGAATTGTAAATTGAAACTAAATACAATTCAAGGTTTCAAAACTCATCACTGATAATAAAAAGTACTAAACTCGTGGAACCTCTTTCACTTCTTCAAGGAACCCTAAAGTTCCGCGTAACATTATTTAGGCTGCTCTACATTTATGGAAAAAAAGTTGTATTAATAAAGCCGGAATTGTAAAGTTAAACTAATTGTTTATTGATAAATAGGTTAAAATTTATTATGCTACCGTTTTCTATGTTTGTAAACAGAAAACATAATTAAATAGAACAAACATAAAATATAAAATAGAAATTTAAAATATCACACAACAATAACGAAAATAAAACACGAAACAATCTGAAACCTAATACTCCCACGGAAACAGAGAAAGGTTTTAAAAAAAAATAGAACACGTGTCTCAAATTGCATTAAAAAAGAACGAATTAGTTTCAGACACCACCAATGGAATAAAATAAGAAAGAACTACTCAAGCCTACAATTCCCCGGAAAGAAATTCAAAGCCATACATTTTCTTGTAACCCAGAAGTAAGAAGCCACACTTCAAGAGAATAGTTTTCAAGAGGCCCATGATCAAAGCGCCAAACAGACCCGATGAGGAAAAATACCACTCCACATCTAATCAAACTAAAAGAGCTTTGTTTTAAATGAATTTCCTCCATGCTCACCTTTTTCATCCGCCTTTTTTCTTGAGAAATTCGTTTAAAACAGAACAAAACAATTTTGAGAACTTTCAGTTGAAGAGAGAAAGAATAGAAAAGGTAAAACGTGGATAGAATCATTTACAGCCAAAAAAATCGATGAAAAGAAGCGTTCAATTTAAAGTCGGTATTTAAAGAAGGAGATGATAGTACGAATGCAAGTTGTTAGCGCAATTACTTATTATACATCAAAGCTACAACTAATGCTGCATTGTTTTATGGCAGGGAATCCTGCCAAATTTTGTGAAAATGGTAATTTTGATGACAATGATATGATTCTGACCCCGTTCGAGATGTTTAAGATGTTTCTAACAATACTCAATTCTTCAAGAATTCTATACTGCTACTTTATCTTCTAAGTACAGACGATAAAGGAAGATCATACTAGGCTTAATTTTATTCATGATTTTTTTTTTAATTTAAAAGGAACATTTATCAAAGTATTTTTTTATTTGTATCATTTTAAAATTACGATGACAAATGCTGACTTAAACACAATTAGGAAGATTTATTTTTCTGAAATAAATATCCATGATGCCGATTCTGATGATTTTTACGTCAGACTCAATTTAGAACACTGTTTTATTTCCATGTCGTAAACACGCAACGGTATTTAAAAATGGTACAGTTTAGATAATTCCAACTTTTGCGCCGTCAAACTCCTTAATTTTATAAACAGCAAGAATTTAACAGTAAATAAGGGTTACAATTATTGTATGTAATATGAACCTTTTTGAATAAAAATGTGCAGTTAAACTAAAGTCAAATTTTTTTTTATCTGAGCAGTGTTACAATTGCAATGGAAATTAATCATTTAATCCAGAAAGAGGTTTATCTTGTTCTTATAAACATGGATTCAGCAAACCCAAATTAGTGAATTTTTTTCTTTATATCTTTGTTTTGCATCAGTTTCAAGTTTTTAACGCAGTTAAAGAACAGTTTAAAACACGAAATGGTGTTTAAAAGGTCATGTTAAAGGTGGTCCGGCTCTTTAACTTTACTGTGTTAAATCAAACTCGAAAGATCAAATTCTGCTCATCTTAACTAATAAACAACAATTAAAAATATTTAACAGTAAAATAAATGTTACAAAAACAATCAATTCATGAACTTCAGATGATAAAAAATTCAGGAGTACTGTAATCATAAATTTAAAAGACAAAAACTGATTATTTCATATCTGACTTATAACAATTAAATTTTTAAAAAAAAGGCTATCAATGTTTCATGAAAAAACATCTTCTAAATAAACTCACTGTATCATCGTAAAAGTTTTATCATTTCTATAAAACTCCTTAACTAACTTCTATTTCGAAATATTATGTTTACTTAAACTAAGAAAAAATCGAGTTTCTTTGTAGTTTTTCCATCATAACTACATTTTCACATAGTTACTCAAGTTTGAGTAAGAAACCTTAAAGTTTTATTATAATCTAAAACTCAAACTGTATCATGATGAAAATCGAATTAAGCTTCATTTTTTTCCAATTTAAAAACGAAATTCAGAAGTAAAAAGAGACATTAAAGGTCGTCATAAATATAAACCATTTTTCAGAGTTAAAACAGACGTTTCCGAACTATAAAAGCGTTTTAAGCACCGTGGAATTCACATTTATAGAGTGCCATAAAAAAAACTTTATCACTTCATTTAGTTTTTAAAGAGTAATGATAACTTTTATGGATATCCGTTTTCTCTTTCTTTAACCTTGAAAAGGCATTTTTATTTTACTTGCCCAATAGAAGCGTACATATTAATCAACAAAAAACTGAACTAGGAATACATATGACTCCAATAATAATTCACTATAAAATTGAGGCAAAAACTAAGAGATATAATAATTAATGAACTGGTGGCAACAAAACAGAAATACTAATTTCTTAATAATATCAGCATTGAAAAACGAACACTCCGGAGGTGAAAAAAAATTGACTTAGCTGCCTTATAATGTCGAAAAGTCCGAATGAGTTTACATACAGCTCTGACGCTTCATTGCCAGGCCCCGATTAAACCACTTAATGCCTTGAACCTTTCCTTAATATCGGCTGAAGCCGTATCCAAGAATTTTGTACCGACAACAGGGATAACTATCGCCAGTGCAGGCAACATTGGTCTAAAAAATAAGATGTTAAAAGTGCGGTACCTAGATAAAGGAAATATATTTTTATCACAAGGGACTAAAAAGGTGTCCATTCACAATAAAATGCGATTATCACTCGCTTTTTTTTCAGACATATATAATCTGATTTCGTTTTTAGTACCAAAGTTACCAGCAAAGGATTAAGAACTCCCAATTGACGGTGCAGAGCTAAAGAGTAATTGTACATGTATGGCATTAGCAGGGGTCTGTTTAGAAGAAATTTGGGTCCGTTAACGGATCCTTCACAAAATATCTTTTCATAAAAACGGACCCTTCACAAAATATTTTTTACTTAAAAACGGTCCCTTCACAAAATTATTTTTCTTTTAATCAGACCCTTCACAAATTCGTTTATCATCATTATTGTTTTGTTAATCGAATAAACCCTTCCCAGGGCAGAAAAGAAGAAAGATGGATGCAAACGAATTAAGTTTTGTCTTCGGCAGACGATTCTTCCATTATTCGTCCGAAATTAATATTCTGCGTTCAGCAGTATAGGCTAAATACCAAATATTTGTACGTTGCATCTCTAATTTAAAAATTGTAGCTGGTGCTTATTTTTGAAAATTAAATTTTTTTAATTATAATTTTACTGTGCCGAGCATAATCGTGCATCTATTTACAATTTAAAAACTCTTTGAAAAAGTTTTTTGCAATAACCGGACCCTATTTGCACTAATTCATAAAAGCGGACCCTGGTTGAAAGAATGTGAGTAATTTTTTCACAATTTCACGAAATGTCTGGACAAACCCCTAATTAGGGAAATGAAGTCCTGAGACGAAATTTAAAAATTTTGGAATTATATGAAAACAAATGTAATTGTAAGTTGTCACTGAAGGTAACTACTTTCTGAATCTGGAAAGAGTATTTTCACTGTCGCTGAAAATAAATACTTTCAGTAAAGATAGTAGTTTTTAAAAATACTAAGTTTTTAAAACTAAACATACTCAAAAACACATCAAAAACGCACACAAGTCCGTGATGTAACCGTGGTTAGTTATGACAAGTTCCAGCAACTAATTTTATAAAACGCATCACTGACCCATCAATGCTAACCTTGTAAGTGAATTATTATGAAATGCAATATTTTAACCGCTTAATATCTCAAAAATGCTTTATTTAAATGTTAGTTCTTTTAAGTAGTTTGAATGTTTCATACATTATTTTAATTTCAAGCACAAAATTTTTTAGTTCCATCCAATAAACAAGGGATAATAAGAGCAAAGATTAGATGTTATAACAAGGAAAGAAGTGTTAGGAAACGCCGAAAACAAACTTTCCTAACTAATTAGCGAAACTTTCTGAAAATGAAATTATCGTTCCTTCTAGTGGTGACAAGTCCTTCGTGGGTTAGTTACTTGAAGTGAAGGGGGCACTCTTGTGACACAAATTACCTTCAACATCGGAAACTTGGTCGGAAAAATGAATACTCAAAAAAATAATATAAAAAATTGGTACGATAAAATATTTAAAATGAAAAAAAAATCTTATGTCTTGCATTAACGATAACTTTGGATTTCCAAAAACAAGTAGAAGGATAAATTTAGGAACAATTAGATGATTTATACAACCTAAATAACTGTAAAAATATTAAAAAAATAATAACAATAATAAAATAAAATCAGTAGCGGAAATATTATATAATTAATTCAATACTTGTCAAAGTAGTAAATCACTTGGGTAATTACAAGAATGAATAAAGCCAAATATTTTTTTTATATAATTAAGAGATGATTAGTGAGAAATTTCATCATTTAATTTCGTTTTACTGGTAATTATTTCTTTTTCCTGCACGCAAATGCTATAGTTATCATTTTTCTTATTTATAAAATTTTTTGCATACTATAAGCTAATCTACGACAGATAATTTACTTATATAATCATCTTTTCAATTAATAGTAAATTCAATTCTATAGAACTACAAAATTAAAAAAGTATCATTTCCTTGTTTAATGGATAGTAAAGATAAAATTGCCGTGCACTAATAAAATTAAAAAAAAGTACTTCTACTAGATAAACTATTTAAACTAAAATATCCATTTGAAACCTTTACATCACCTCGTCTTCTCTGAAGATTTTACCATCAAATTAGATATTTTTGCACTTTAAGGAAAATAATTGTGTTACATACACGAAACAATTCAATTTGCTAAATGATATCAACAAAAAGTTGAACAGAAACGAATAGTTAATTATTTTTCTATAATCATTTTCATTCTGCATTTACACTAATTTTCATAAAAGCCTTTTTTTCTGCTAAAAAGAATGAGTTATGTTTGAGCTTGATTTTCTATTTCTTACTCGTGAAACAACTGTTGTAAAATCAAGGGTGTATTGATTTTCCACATGACATTTTAGTTGCAATGTTTTTGACTTAAGCTGTATTGATTTGTTGTAATGTTTAATGTAAAAAAAAAAACACTTATTTAACGAATATACTTTTATGATTTTATTTATTTTAATACATATGCTCAATTATTTATTTATTTATAATGTTTTTTAAATAGCTAAGTTTTTAATGTCCATTAAGACATTCAAGATTGTTTTGCCTAACGTTTTGTAACTCAGAAGAATACGGAGTAAATGATAATTACCTGACTAATATGATTAGATGAAAATAAACCAAGGGTCTGTCCAGACAGTTTGCGAAAGGTCCGTTCTTGTAAAATTGTGAAAAAATTCCTCGTAATTTGTGAATATAAAATAAACGTTAAGTCACATTCTTTCCACCAGGGTCCGCTTTTATGAATTTGTGCAAATACGGTTCGTTATTTCAAAAAAACTTTTTCAAGGAGTTTTTAAACTGTAAAGACATACACGATTATGCTCAACACTGTAAAATTATAATTTAAAAAATTAAATTTTAAAAAAGAAACAGCAATTGCAGCTACTAAATTAGCGATGCAACATACAAATATTTGGTATTTAGCCTATACGGCTGAACGCAGAATATTCATTTCGGACGAATAAAGAAAGAAGCGTCTGCCGAAGACAAAATTTAGTTCATTTACATCTGTACCTGGGAAGGGTTTATTCGATTAACAAAACAATAATGAAGATAAACAAATTTGTGAAGGGTCTGATTAAAAGATAAATTATTTTGTGAAGGGTCCGTTTTTAAGTTAAAATATTTTGGGAAGGGTCCGTTTTTATGAAAAGATATTTTGTGAAGAGTCCGTTAACGGACCCAAATTTCTTCTTAACAGACCCCTGAATAAACCCAACAACAGTACAGGAAAAAATACGAGTAACTCACAATAAACATGCACAACATAAAATATATGAAAATGCGTAAAAACGGGTGACGCAACTTATGTAAAGTATGAAGTAATGCATGGAAATATATTGGAAGAAAAACAAGAAAATTAACGAAAAGAACATGGAATTAAATAAAACAACGAATGAAAATAAATAAAGCTACACAAATAATAAATAATAACAATAATCTAAACATACATGAAATTTTACATACTGTTGCAATAGCAACAAAATCTATCTGTCTTATTACTATTAAATGTTGTTGAATCTTATATTTCGCAATCAGCCTATCTTTCTATGCAATCATATTAGTTCATGTTGCAACATATAAAAATAAATGAAGCTGCACATAAAAATTTTTAGTATGCATGAAATTTTACATACTTTTGCAATAGCAACGTAGTTTATTTGTCTTATTACTATTAAATGTTGCTGAGTCAGTTAATTCTCAATCAGCTTGTATTTCCATGTAATTATATTAGATCATGAAGCAACACATATAAATAAATGAAACTACAATTAAAAAATATGAGTAAACATAACATTTTACACACTGTTGCAATAGTGGCACTAATTCACCTTTTACAATTTTTTAGATGTCGTTGAATCAGATTACTCTAGCATTTTGTATTTTTATGCAATATGCTCATGATCATAAATTAAGTTTATGATGAAAAGAAAGCTATGTAGAACATAAAGAAAATTAGAATATACATGAATTTTAATATGCTATTGCAATAGCAACTTTATTTATTTGCTTTATCTTTAGATGTTATTGAGCCAGGTAACTGCCAATCAGCCTTTATTTTTATGCAAGTATTTAAGATTGAAAACAGTTGAAGGAATTGAGTAAGTTTTCAAATTTAGTTAAACAATTATATACGAGTATATATTTAGGAAAATAACTTTTAAAAATTTAATCAAAATTTAAGAAGATTACTATGCTAGATAACAGTTTGATTTACAAACACCGGAAAACAAATTAAAACATAAAATTAAACTATAACGATCCCAAGAAATTGAAGTGGAAAGCATGTTTTACTACACTTGCAAGGAGCAAAAAAATTCCGGTAAAATTACCATACTAAATGGCAGTGTTTCCCAAACTTATGACTTCTGTGTACCCTTTGTAAATTTTTCGTAACTCTGTGTACCACTAATAAAAAAATTACTACAAAATTATTTTTTATTACAAAAAATGACACATAAGTAAAAAATCACACCTGGCGGTTGACACCACTAATTATTAACTGTTAACTCTGCAAAAAAATAGCCAATAGAAAAATACATAATCGTAAACTTTCATTGCTAGCTTTGTTTTTAAAGAAATTTTTTTCAAATTTTCGTTTGTTGCAAGATATTTCGCATAAGAATGCGTACCCACTCTAAACTGTTCCCGTACCGCTGGCGGTACGCGTACCACACTTTGGGAATCACTGCTATATGGCAATGAAATTTCTAGTAAAAAAAGGAATTCTGGATAATCAAAACAATATATACGTTATTTAAACCCTTCATTTGGAAACTTCTTCGTTCATTGGTAACGGTTTCCCAGATATTTTGGTTTCAAAATTTCAATTATTATTACTACACATCAAGTAAAGAATACAAAATTGAAAAGTAAAGCCGAATAAATTTATTTTTGTCATACTTTAACGTAACAAATTATCGAATTTTACCACATTTACTCAATTTTATCACATATTTATTGTAAATTTTATCAAAATCATTACCAAAGCGCACTGGTAAACAATACTCTTTGGTTCTCCCATAGAGCCCAAACATGATTAATTTTACTATATTTTAGTACTTTTAACCATACTTTTTTTCAGTAAGATAATGGGAAGATGTCATCAGCTTTGAAGATTAAGGTGGAAGAACTCAAAATAATTGGAGGAGAAAACTCGAAACAGCGCTTGAAACATGTTGATTCTTCCTACCTTAATAATTTTCAAAGCTGATGAATTTTTTACATTATTAAATATATTAAAACATGTTTACAAGTTTGCGAAATATGTGCGTAGATGTCATATATTTATTCCGAAAAAACTAACTTAAAAAAAAATCGCAATTACCATTAGTTGTTTCTAATCCCAGTAAAATAATTAAACTATTAAAAAAAAAAGCTGTTTCGAAGATTGCTTCTAAACCTCATTTCCATTTGAATTACAGACCAATCTCCCGAGGATAAAAACAACAAATAAAAATTTTAAATTTATTACAGCTATAAATTAACAAAAGATCATTTTAAGTTCTGTAAAAGCCTACGTCACAGATGACTTAGAGAGCGTGAAATGCTGGACAACATAACAACCACACGCAATTTCATAATAATTGTCCTCGTGGCACAATGAAGATAGGAACAATGCAATGCAATTTGAAGTCACAATGGAATCTCAAACTACGGTGAAAGCATTTCAATAATCCGCCATGGGACTTACTCAGGATCATCCTTAACATTTAGAATGTCCCAATAGCGTGGTCATTCTGCCATGTATGTTGGAAGTATGTAACTATGTGGTCGATGTTCGGAAAATGCTGGACATGATGAGGTCATCGAAAATGGAATATGAATATTTAAAGCAAACCGAAACATTCGAAATACAATGCCGGTATTAGTATATTAAACATGACATTCGCTACTTTTGATGAAATGAAAGAAACAATATTGAGAGGAAAACGAATTGATGGCATAGCATTTTATTATATGATGCACATAATTAGATAAAATGTGATTGATTACAAAAGGTTTTACTAAACTTATCTAAAGCTTAATTTACTAAACTTAGTTACAAGCGCACAAACGAGAAAACAAGATTAGAAATAATCTCATTCGAAAGATTATTCAGAAAAAACTTCCCTTATTAAAAAATATTTACATAAAAAAAAATCATGAAATAGCGAAGTTTCCATTCAAATAATATTTCTTTTCGCATGCAGTTAATGAAACAACAAAGCATTAATTGAAGAATAATCGCAATTTTTCCTAAACTTACTATTTCTATCTTAATTAAAATAGATTGAAATTACGAATTGGTTAACTCCAAATCAACAAATCCGTAAAAAAATAATAAATAAAAACACCGCACAAAAATCCCATTTCATTCCTAAATCATGCAGTAATAAAACACATAATGTTCCATTTAATTCAATCGAATGGATATCGTTACGGTTATGATTACAGACATATTACATGCCACATAAAATTTGCTGATTTCAGCCACAACTAATAGGAAATGCCACTTGGCATTTTAATAGATAATTACCATTTAATGGACGAATTTGAAATTAGATGCCAGTTCTCCTTAATCTAGCTGGCAAACAGCGTTCTAATTATTTCTTATCGTTGTCTGCAGTCATACTGCATTCTCTCTTTTAACAAAAATATGAATTTATTATCAATCGGTATTTTTTAAAGTTCATATCAATTACTATTTGTAAAAATAATAAAAAGTATTAAAATAATTACTAATGGAAAATAATAAATAGTAAATACTAATGGAAAAAATGACTCACTAATTTATGGTATTCATGAATTTTTAGAGGATTACTAATTTCTAAAGATAGATAAATACAAGTTATTTGTGTTAGATTATTTATTATATCATATTTTTACACATTTCATTCATCAAAATTTTACATATACGATGTTAAATATGTATTAGTCGCCTTTGGCAACTAGCTCGGTCACCTTTCCAAATTGTGTTTACAGGGGTCTGTCCAGACATTTTGTGAAAGGTCCGTTTTTGTAAAATTGTGAAAAAATTACTCGTAATTTGTTGATATAAAATAAACGTTAAGTCACATTCTTTCAACCAGGGTCGGCTTTTGTGAATTTGTGCAAATAGTGTCCGTTATTGCAAAAAAACTTTTTCAAGGAGTTTTTAAATTGTAAAGATATACAAGATTATGCTCAACACTGTAAAATTATAATTAAAAAATAAACAGCAATTGCAGCTACTAAATTAGCGATGCAACATATAAATATTTGGTATTTAACCTATACTGTTGAACGCAGAATATTCATTTCGGACGAATAAGGAAGAAGCGTCTGCCGAAGACAAAATTTAGTTCATTTACATCTGTCTTTCTTTCCTCCCCCCCCCCAACCTGGGAAGGGTTTATTCGATTAACAGAACAATAATGAAGATAAACAAATTTGTGAAAGGTTCGAATAAAAGATAAATTATTTTGTGAATGGTCCGTTTTTCTTCTAAACAGACCCCTGGTTTAACATTTAAACTTTAACGTAACCAAGTCGAATAGATTGAAAAACTATTTAAACATTCTAATTCTTCATCTCCTCCTGAAATTCTTTCACCTTAATAAGTTTAAAACAATATATTAACCAAAATTTTTCCCCGTCTAGCTGTCGCCACAGCAGAAGTACTTAGCTTTCAATTGTATTGAAATTTAGTATTAATGTGTTGAAATTTAGTATTAATTTATAATACCTGTTCGGCAGCTTTTAAATCACACAAACCGCTGTAAGAAAGAGTTCGGAACAATGAAGCATAATAGGTAGCAGAAATATTATCATTTATTCCATCTCTGGCATGAGATAAGATAGAAAACTCATCTCATTGCTCCATTACGTGCTGTATTACTCACTCATCGTAGGTTATATGCATGCTATTGCTCGATTGTCATACTAATTATTGCTCCGTCACCAAAAATCAGTATGACAATGTAAGTATCAACATTTATGTTTAAAATTTCAACAGTCATTTTAGAAAGAATCAAAAATAAATCTGAATAATTATTTCGTAACTAAATTTTTTAAACATACAAAATTATTCTTAATAAATACTTAACGTTTAGCTAATTGCTTAACACAACTTAAATTATTACTTAAGACAACCAAATAAATTCAACACTATAGTTATTATTATAGTGTTGTCAATAGATAGATAAACACCCGAGTTTGGTGCCATATAAAAGTAATATATAACTAGACTAGAGGGTTAATAAGTTATATCTTCTTTCGACTAATAAAACTTTTTTTTCAATTTAAATACAACTTACGAGAAGCACGGAAAGGCACCCAGATTTATTGAAAATAAGAAATAAAAGTTGATTTGCAGACCTGAAAAACGTAACGGTCATTATAGCCTACGCAAACTATAAATAACGCTATCAGCAAAACATTGAAGTAAATAAACACGAATCGTGATTAGTGCTAATTCGATATCATGAACATTTTATTTTTAGACACTATTACAGAGGTTGCTATTCTTCTTTTTAAGCAATGAAATTACTCAGTTCTATGAAATAGAGTAAAAAGCGTGCTAAAAACACCAATGCGAATATGAAAACAATCCAACATTTAACAAGAGTATTTAATTTAATTTATATATTTTTCTAATAAAAACAAAAAAAATAGTTAATGGTGTTTTTCGAAGCCCTTTTTTCAATTAAAATAATAAAAAAGACAGCTTATAAATGCTTTAAAATCACAGCAAGCAATAAATTTCAACTACACATACCATTTTTTCGCCATAAAGCATCTGGGCTTTATAGAACTACAATATTTTTTATTACATATAGAGCTTATCAAAGAGATAAAATATTTTTTTTAAAAATAATATTAAACTTTTTTAAAAATCGCCAATTTTGGAGATATTTTTCCACTTAGATGGTATAAGATTGTTCGGAATAGACTTTCGATAGATGGAATTTTTTCATTAGTCTGAAACCAGCCATTGATAAAAAAATTAAACAGCAGACGATTCTATTTTTTCTTTCATACATTATTTAAAAAATAACATCAGTGATGTTTTCTTCCTTGGAATTCTCATTAAAAAAAGAAGTTTATTGCACGTTTTTTAATATTTATTTATTTATTTCATTAATTTATTATTTTATTTTTTTTATTTGTCATTATAGATAAACTCAATGATCAACGTGAATGTGGTATCATAGGCGGAATACATCAGTAAACTATTATTTCAAAAACTAACTAATAGCATGTGTTTAGTTTGTTTATAGTAATGCTTTAAAAGGGTGTTTCAATAAAGCTAAATATCATAAAGTCAATAGTATTAGAAATAATAAAAATAAACAACCAAATTCAATCCGAAAAACAGTTTAAAAATTTGAATTATTCCGTTCGGGAGAAATGTTTGAAAAATGTTTTTTTTTCACATTAGTTAAACATTAGTTAGTCATTGTTATAAATAAAATTGAAAATTTATTATTATTATTATTATTAAGATTATAACGCACGTTCTTTAACTTTTAATTATTTTTTACAAGTTCAGACATCATCCTGATAGGGCAATGACCTGCATCACTGAATTAGCATTTCTAAAACTATAGCTTTCGCTTACAATAGTGTTTTAAAAACGTGTTTCTATGGGGGATTTAATTGATGTGTGGTTTCTGTTCATTTGTTTAACTTTTCAAACCCTTGATTAAAGCAGCATATCAGTTACTCGCATTTAATTTTCGATATTTATTTTCATGCAACTTTTTATGTTTGAAGATGCCCCTTAGATTATCGCCAAGTTGGTATTCGATTTATGGCAACCCAAGTATTTTACAGTAAATTTCGTTATGTTTTAGGATTAATGAGTGCTTTTTAAATACATTTACTGCCTCGTGTTCTCGACGCAATTTTATTTGGTGAGGCGTAGTAATTTAACACAATTTCTGCCAATAAATAAATAAATAAACCGTCAATTTTCACCAAAGGCTCCTTAAAGTATAACTTCAAAAAGTGATAACAAAAACTCAATCAAAAAGTGAGCTCCACTTCAACTCGCTATTAGTTGTTAAAATGAATCATAATTGTATAAGTCGTATAAGCATAAGTTGCCAATTGTTGATTTATGATTTAAATTACGCTGATTTAAATAAGAACTAAAATTATAATGTGTTAAAACATGTGTGCAAGCTATTTCTTTTCTCTTAACAATTTTTGGAATGAATATTCTTCGAACTTATAGGCATTAAAACTTCAAAAAAAAATATTCTTTCAGATTATAGGTAGTAATTATCAGGTAGTAAACAACAAGAAAAACTGAAGTAAGTTTTTCACCAACGTAATGTAATATTCTAATTATATGAATAGATTCAAAAACAGCTGATTCAGGATCCAATTTATTTTCTTTTAACTTTACAAAAACATGCTAGTCTTTTGAGTTTCAAAGTTTTTTTAACATATACTTTTCTTTATATATACTTTTTTCTACAACTAGTTAATTTTTAACCTTAATTTTATTCATTTTTTCGCAGCCCGTGTACTTTTCATAGCACTTTTTTATCTCACTTCTTAAATTCATTCTTTTTCTTGTACATCATTTCCCTAAACTTACCCGTCCTTTTAGCAATTTCCATATTTTCCCTTTTTATTTAACTATCTGTTTACTTTCACTTCCTTAAGACCTGTAATGTTGCTTTAAACCGAATAATAAACAAGCAGTATTTTCTAAGAACCAACCACAAAGCAAGCGAAAATCACTTTCAAAAAGAAGCTAAAATTAAATTTAATGTTTTTTCTTAAGGTATGGTAAAAACTGCACTCATCTTCTCTTTCAGCTATTAAAAACTGGAGATTTTCTATTATATCACCAACAATTCAGTACTACCAGCTTGGCGAGGAAAATGCTCCAGTTTATTACCTAGGCTGCAATTAAGTGGCTTTGCGCCGCGACTTTTTCTATTTGTTTCATGCACCGGTAATGTGTCTTTTAATATCAGCCATTTACACTCTCTAGACATGATGCGATACTCTCTCTTTTAAGAGTAATATCATCTTCGCACATTCTTAAAATAGATAGATTTGGCGAATGTGAGTGTCAATTTAGAATAATCCCTCCATATCGATAGTTGTAATGGCTCGCATACCCCAAAGATATTTATGACTGTGTAGCTTAAGGATTTATGTAAGGGAGCAATTAAATGTGTTCCAAACGACTTACGATTGTATTGATCTGAGATTTTGGTTGGATCCTAATGATTTACAGTGAATAAAAATAAGATTTAAAGAGTTTAAGCGAATAAAATATTCACTGTTTCATCCATAAACATAATAAATAGTATATTTTACAATGACTTCAAACCATTAAAATGGATTCAATAGGATGCGAATGTCAATTTAGAATAATCCTTTTATATCGATGCTTCAAAATGACTCGCATAGATATTTATCGCTGAGTATATTTGGGATTTATATAAAATTATGTTTTAATTAAGTTAAACAAATTTTTGATCAAGAAATAAATGATGTTAAGAAAATAAATCAAAGCTTTCATTATTAAAGTTGGTTAGAGGCGCTCCCCGAGGCAGAATTGTGGCGACACGGCGACATTGTCGCAGAATGATACAGCAAGATCTGCGACATGACATTGACGCAGATCTTTCAGAAAGATTTTACCTTTGGGAAGTAAAAAATTAGGGTTTCCAGAAATTTTCTAAGATTTTCCTCTTTACGTCAGAATTAGATGCCTTTCTCGAGCATCGAAGTGGTAAAAATGCTTATGATTTCTTTTTTACTCTTATTTGAGAATATTGAAAAATAAAGAGTAATGAAGTAAAAAATATGGTTTTATTTTCTGCAGAAATTTTCGTTCTATTCATTTATGCTGTGATTACTATTGATTTCCACATAGTTTTTAAAATCCTATATTTTTAATGCGCAGGGGTCTGTCCAGACATTTTGTGAAAGGTCCGTTTTTCGTGAAATTGTGAAAAAATTACTCACATTCTTTCAACCAGGGTCCGCTTTTATGAATTTGAGCACATAGGGTCCGGTTATTGCAAAAAACTTTTTCAAGGAGTTTTTAAATTGTAAACAGATACAAGATTATGCTCGGCACTGCAAAATTATAATAAAAAAATTACATTTTCAAAAATAAACAGCAATTGCTACTTCTAAATTAGAGATGCAACATTTGGTATTCAACCTATACTGCTGAACGCAGAATATTCATTTCGGACGAATAATGGAAGAATCGTCTGCCGAAGACAAAAAAAACTTAATTCGTTTACATCCATCTTTCTTGTTTTCTGCCCTGGGAAGGGTTTATTCGATTAACAAAATAATAATAAGGATAAACAAATTTGTGAAGGGCCCGATTAAAAGAAAAAGGTGAAGGGTCCATTTTTAAGTTAAAATATTTTGTGAAAGGTCCATTTTTATGAAAAGATATTTAGTGAAGGGTCTGTTACCGGACCCAAATTTCTTCTAAACAGACCCCTGATACGATATTATTTATTACAATAACTAAATCTCAAAATGAAAACATGCATTTAGATGTATCATAATTGTAAACATTACACATTCTTTATATTATAATATTTCATTTGAATTCACTTTATAAACTTTTTTCACCAAAAAATCTAATTGAGTATTGTAAGCGGGCCAGTGAAAATGCATAGGGAATAGAAATATCTTTGAAACTAGTAATATCTTCAAAAAATCTATACTAATAAACTCTTAAAATATATTCCATGTAAGTAAAGTTCAATGTAGAATAATATTTCCATACTGATAAATGCAATGCTTCAAATACGGCCAAAATGTTAATGGCGATTACTTCGGAAATTTAGGTCAGAAGGAAATTAAGCTCGGTTTGAGACAGCTGTGATTTTATTGATTTGCGATATTGGTTAGTAGAAATAACGTTTTAATGATATAAGGATAATAAAGACGTTCTAATAAATATATCAAAACATTCTCTCACATTTAAGTACATTTATCTTGTAAATCAAAATTACAAAAGCTATATGAAACATTTTTAAAATTTCTGATATAAGGAACAGCATTGTAGACGCTTTAAGTGTCAAATCTATATATGAAATATATTGATTTTATTGAATGATCTATGACTTATTAAAAAGTGGTTCGATTGTGCAAGTCAACTTAATTTAATCGGACGAGTTGGAACTGATTTTATATCCATTAATTTGAATAGAATCAACTGATTCAAGTTCGTTTAATGTAACAAAACACAGTCAATAAGTTAGTGCCTTTGAATTAATTACTCATTCAATTTAGCTATTTTAAGCCAGCGGATTGAATTAGTAATTTAAATGAATTTGTATGAATCAACTGACTCTTGTTTGATATTGACGTCATCATTTGAATGACGTAATTAGTTTAAGTTAAGACTCTTGAGTAATTAGTTTAATTTCAACATATTTTTTTTAATTCTAAAAATAAATTATCTATTTTAACAATCATTTAAACAATAATTTTTTCCCAATTTCATTTTGCCTTTATGTTTTCTATTTTTCTTAATGTTGTTAATAACTTTTGTTTTCCTCATTCACATCTGGCAAGCTGTGAGAATAGACGCCTATTTTTTTTAGCTCTGTCTTGAAACATGTCGACTTTTATTATCATCATCCTTTTTTCTTTTTTTTTAAATCCCTGAAATTTTTTTTCACCAAGCATTTAAGCAAGTAAAATAATTCGGTATTCGGTAAAATAGTTATTTCTTTAGATTACTAATATAACACACAATTAATCAAATTAAATTTAAAGAAAGTTAATAAAAAAAGTGTTCGAAGCTCTTCATTAAAACCGTTACTAAACTGTTTCGTTATTATTCCAAAAAGGAGGAAAAAGAAAGTAAGCTTTCATAATATGCTAATATCTCCAATGGAGTGGGTTTTATTCACAGTGGGTTACTAACATAGCGATTAACTCTCGTGCCTACGCATGGGAAAATTAGGTGATTTTAATAACTTTAGGCGTTAAAAATTCATAAAATGGAAGTAACACTATAGTAAGTTTCTAATCAAGCGATGTGACAAGGAAAATTCATATTTATAAATGTTACAGAACACGAATTACATATTATGATAAGAAAGATAAATTTAACGTTGTGAGAGTTAGAACTTTAATATACGTCTTATTTTAATCAATAAACCATTTTATAAAACTGAAAATGATAGCGAATAAAAAATAAATACACGGAGTAATCATGGGACTTTTATAGCAAGTTCATCACACAGCATAGTTATTACTTTTGTAGTATATATAGAAAAAAAAATTTTGTAGTATTAAATCATTTATTTTATTTTTTCAAAAATTCACAATACGATTATTATAACGATTTCTGCAATACAATTTGGAATACTGTAGTAAATATACAATTGTCATTAATAATGGTATTGTTACATTCTTTATTATTCCAAAAAGAAGGGAAAAGAAAGTAAGCTTTCATAATATGCTAATAACTCAAATGGAGTGAGTTACTCACAGTGGGTTACTAACATAGAGATTATCTCTGTTGTCTATGCATGTGAAAGTGAGTTGAATTTAATAACTTTAAGCGTTAAAAATAGTAAGCGTTAACATAGTAAAACGTTAACATAGTAAAACGTTAAAATAGAAAGCGTGGACATAGTTAAGCGTAAACATAGTAAATTTCTAATCATAACAATCTGACTGGAAACATATTTATAAATGTTATAGAACAAGAATTACATATCATGATAAGAAAGATAAAATTAATGTTCTAAGATTTGGAACGAAATAATGCGCCGTATTTCAATCAATAAACCACTTTATAAGACAGGAAAATGAAAGTGAATAAAAAATAGATACATGGAGTTATCATGGGACTTTAATATCAAGTTCGTCACTCAACATAGTTATTACTTTTGTTACATAAATATTAAAAAAAAAAATTTCAGCTAATAATCATTAAGTTTTTTATTCTTCAAAAATTTACAATACGTTTAATTATTTGAAAGACCGTAATTGAATTTGAATTACCGTAATAAATATATAATTGCGAAATTGTATAGACCATAAAAGATATGTATTTAAATTTAAAATCATATATTAAATAAATGATTGCTGACATTTAATAAATTTTAGCCTTGTCAGTAAAAATAAACAAACCAAGAATTGATAATTGTTTCAAGATTATCAGGGTGATATGGAATGATAGGGACTGATAGACAAGTTATCAGGGGGGTTATTCCAGATTCTCTATGAAAGCTGATAAAAATAATAAGAAAAGTAAATAAAGTAAAAAAAAAATAAGAGCTAAGGTTCCTTATTATTTACATATATAATTTGGGAAATATTGATAAATTAAAAATTTAATACTTGTATAAAATTTTATAAAGCTAAATAGTCCAAATTTACTCCTTATTATTATTTTATTACATATAAGTAATTTAAAATACGATTTATAAAAATCAAAAGTATTTACTTCGAGATTATTATTAATATAAAATTGAATTAAAATAATAACTTGACTTCCATAAATAATTAGAATTTTCCAGCATATTTCCTCATTCAGACTGTTATGTCATTAATACAAAATTCATATATTGTTCTAAAAGTTTTAATTCTGAGAATATTAAAATATATTTTTTAATTATATTAATTAATAGCTATATCTAAAAAATGATTACAGACGAAACAAAACATTTTTCCGAGGAAATATACAGCTACGCTAAAACCAACGTAACCGGTTTGTTTACAAACAATTACGCCGGTCAACTTACGAACGAGCGGTAAGAAAAACGAAACCAACTGCTTCATTATTTAGAAAAAAACTAAAGGCAGATTCATATATGAAAAGCATTGCTTTTAATGGAAATTATAATGTTTTAATCAGAAAACAAAAGTAACTAGTTAACCATCAGATACAAATATATTTCCTCTACAATGAATTTATCTAAAATGAATTTTAGAAAAAAAATAATTATTACATGTTTCAATGAATTAATCGATAACAAAATTGATATTATTTAACAATACTGATATTATTTAAAATGCAAAAAGATTAATATCAAAATTAATGATATTGTACATTTAATAAATAATTAATTATGAACAAACTAACGTTCAAACGAAATTTGATATTAGGCTTACTTATAAAAAGTATATAATATGTAACACAGTATACAATATGTAATGTTATAAATGTATTTTCTCATAATAAACAGTAACTTTACTTTTAATAAAGATAAAAAAATTAATATCCGGAAAACATAACTTTTAAACCTTTAGATACAAATATATAATATCATTACTGGGAACTTATCTAAAATTAATTATAAAAAATTTCTTTAAAAATTAATTATTATTAAATTTTTTAATCATTTATCTATTAGTTAAAACTTTACAGAATTAAGGATAGCAAAATATGAAATCAAAACTACTCGTGAACAAACTAATATGCTTGAGAAATTGTGAAACATGTTTCATAACAGTGTACGAATTTCATGTTGCACCTGTCGTTAGGGTGAAAAGTAAAATAAAAAAATATATATATGTATAAAACCAGACGAGAATTACTTTTATTTTCTCTTTCGTGACCCTCACGATACGGACGAAAGCCAACAATAAGTTGCCGGGCTGGCCTCCTTAAAAGAATTTTTAAGAAACATCAAAGTCAACATACCTATTTAAATCGCCGACATGCACTGTCTTGTATTGATAAAAATCCAAATCGATAAGAGTATCACATACACAGATGATTTTTAACACAATTTTTTACAGATAGTGACACAGAACCACTTCACGCAGCCGAATTGACGGCACAACTTATTTCATAATTCCACAACGCCGCGCCTACCGCGTGCAAACTTTAGCGAGAAGCGACGGAATACAACCGCTTTACAGCAAAAAAATAGTTCTTCGCAAAAAACTTTCAGAAACTTTTTATTCAGTTTTTAATTCTACGAATTGGTCATAAAAGTATACTTTTACTCTATCTGTGTCTACAAAAGTGATTATTATGATTCAAGTTATCTTTAATTGATTTATTGTTCTCATTTTAGTTTTTTCCCTTATATGAAAGACTGGAGTTCATTCTAATGAACAGAACTTGACCTCGTCTTAAAAAATGTTTCCAACTTTGGCGTGAAATCGCTTTCGAACTATTTACGAAGTTGATAGCAAGGGGAAGAGCGTGTATAACGGTTTGTTGGGAGATAAACCTTCAGTGTTAGATAATAAAATATTCAAAGTAGATAATATTTTTCTCGTTTTATCACTTCCTAAACAAAGCTAGGAAAAATAATCTGTTTGTGAAGCAGAATAGTTTCCGCTTTAAGTATGATTACTGTTTTTTTTGTAAGAAATGCTTCCTATCTCAAAAGAGTATGGAACAAGTGTGTTTAACATTTAAGTTTGATAAAATATGCTGTAAAATTGAAAGGAAACCATGTTTTTTTTTTATCGTAAGCAATAATAGTAATGTTCAAGCAATTGTAAATGCGTGGGTTCTTTATCTTTTATTGAGGTATTCCATTTCTACAGACTATCAGTCAAAAATTAAAAAAAAAATTACAATGCCTTGTTAAAAAATTTATTCAAGCCTGACTACATTTTGTGTGATTGAGTCTTAAAATGAATCCCAACAATTATGTTACATAATAACATTTTATTTATATTTAATTTTAAAACTTAATTACAATTTAATAGCAGTATTATTAAAGATTTTTTTTTCAAAAAAATTGAAATTTTTATGATTTCTTTTTTAAATAATTTTAATAATTGAAAACTATGAAAACTTTATTTACTATTTTAAATATATTAGGCGCGGCTAGATAACTTAGGCACGACTTCTGAAAACAGTAGAGTATACATTTCTGAAAACTATTCCTAGAAACCAAAATTATCGAAATCAAAATCAAGCAATGCGAAAATTAAAATTAAAAAATTAAAGTTAATGCGTTTTTTTCCCTCTCTTTTTTTACTTTGAAAAATAACTATTTATTCATTGTTGTAAGAAAATTCCTTCATCTCTCTGGAGATCTTTACTTTATAAGCTAGTTTATGTCGAAAAAAATAAGAAGAGGAAGAGAAAGAAGATAATTGGTATTGTCAGATATAACTCTTACCATTATTGAAATTTAAAAAAAAAAAATTATAACTTATATTAATTATATTATATATTAACTAAATATTATAAGTTAAAATAATAATTTATGTTATTTATGCTAAATAATAATTCTTAAATTAATATAATTTATAATTCAAAAAAGAAAAACCACCTTTTTTTTTAAACTGTTAAAGTGATATGTGGCTTGTTAACAAATAAACTAATTATTATTAATTTTTTTCTTTTCATGTTACACCTTCTACATAACCACGTTTAATTTTTTTTTCAAGCAAAGTTTAACATTTTCAAATTTCAGATTATCTTTAGATAATCATTTTGTTATGATTATTAACAAAATGTTCTCTTTTGCAGTGGACTTATGATATGATTATCAAAAATATGACGAATGCAAAGGCATAGTGGATTAAGGAATGGCTCACACCGCTGGTGGATATTGTTATTTAAAAAAAAAAAATTATTATTTTTCTCATTATTTGTATTATTATTTATAATAAATTATTTATTTATTATTTATTTATAATAAATTATTTATTTATTATTTATTTATAATAAATTATTAATTTATTTATAATAAATTATTAAATTTTTTATATTAAAATGTTGCCTTTATTGGCTATTATTTAATTTTTAATATATTTTGATTATTTACTAAGTATTTAAAGGAACTATTAATTATTAAGTTTTAAGAAAGTTGAAAGGAAATAATATTTATATAGGCTTATTTTAAAATAAATAATTATTATGTTATTTTAAAATAAACTTTCTTAAACGTCGAAGGGAATTTTTTTTATCGAAATAATGAATGTTGTAAAAAAAAGTTCTTAAAGATATTAAGAAAGTTTAAAATAAAGATAGAAAGTCTTCTATTATTTAAAAAATGATTGGAAAGTATGTAANCATTATAAAATAAACTTTCTTAAACGTCGGAGAATTTTTTTTCCATCGAAATAATGAATGTTTTTTAAAAAAAAGTTCTTAAAGATAATAAGAAAGTTTAAAATAACGATAGAAAATATTCTATTATTTAAAAAATGATTAGAAAGTATGTAATTTATACACACACTTTTACTTAAACTTTTTACTTTTACTTGTTAAAATAATTGCAATTGTTTTATGATCTTCTGTAAATTGTAGTACAATTGTTGTAATAATAGTAAAATAATTGCTTTAAGTATTGCTAGAGATTAAGAAACTGAAGTTTCGCGTGATATAGCATTTATGTAGTTTATAATGATTAATTGTGAAGTTCATTTTTGCCTATAATCACTAAAGTTCGTTTTTTTTCAAGTCATGTTTATGATTACTTAAAATTTATATTTAATAAGCGACAAATTTCTAACACATTATCAATGTAATTAATACAAAATAATATGCACTGAGTATTACGGGAAATTTCTAAAACAAAAATAGAAGAATAGGCCATCAGAAGATATTATTGATAAATAAACCTTTTATTTTCACAATCACAACATTCCTTAAAAAATGTAATTCTTTTCTTAAAGCGAACTATACCGAAAGATTTATTACTGCTATTTCGAAATATTTATGTTCCACTTGTCATAAAAAAAAGCATCATTCTTATTGATCTAAGCACCAGAGACTTACGAGTTGGCTGGCGCCACTAATCCTAATTTACATTTTTGCAAAGTGAGATAGATTCCAAAATTTCCAGAAATGTTGAATCATCGGAACATGAAGCGGAAATAATTTTGCCTCTAATAATAAATATAATGTTATTAGATTAATAAGACTGTGGTTTTATCTATGAATTCGTAATCAAAACGATATTTTTATTCAAGCGATGGCTTTGATACATGACGATTGCTAAATTTTATCGTTTGGCCTGATTTTCGAACCAATTGAGTCTCAAAAGATAAGAAAATAAAAAATTTAGAAAAACATTACTTTCCGGTATTAAAATTTAAAATATCTTCCCATATTACTTCCCATGCAAAATCAGAGATTCAATAAACGATAGATTGATAAACGAGTGATACATATTCATAGTTATTATGCATGATTACAGCGCCCTCTGCTGGACAAGTAGAAATTCGTAAAAAGGTTCTTAAAAATTCAGCTCATAACGTAAATTTGTAACAATTGCAGTTAATGGCGGAATGACTCTGTTTATTATGTTATTTAAAAAATAAACATCTAATTTAGTTAATACCACATTTTATTAATATGATCCCATTTATTCTTCAGAATTGTTTTTTGTGTTTTACTATAGATAATAAATTTGTAGGCATGATTTTCCAATATTGTTTTAAAAAAATCGTGTAAATTAAAACCAACCGAATAAATTTTGAAAATTAACAGTTATGCACAATCTAATGTAGGATTTATTTGATGTAGGGTAATATTTGATTTTTATATCATATATATAATTCTCAATACAACAGTTAAGAATTGCCGTCGATTACTCTTTGCTGGCGATAGCTATTTTGCAGCGATGGTGTCCCGTCTCGCACCAATCATAGTGCTGATATAAAATACCCTTAAAAGTAGACGGATCATGGGACAGAACCCTTTAACCGTAGGAGGTTATCGTGATTTTCCTCTTCGTGTAACACAAATGCAGGTTCGTTCCATCAAAAAGTCCTCTGCGGTGGCTAGTTTGTCCCAATGCTTGATTGAGCAGTTCCCTTGTATTCTGGATTGGGTTCAAAATTACGAGATACTGCGTTGTGATAGTTGCATACTTAAAATTGGATCTAATTTTCAATGCTGGTCATAATATAAAATACACTTTAGTTGCTTCCTGCTGACCAGTAGTTGTTTCATATTAATTTCAAATTTTTTTAATTTTTAATACAACAGCTCCCTCTGCTGAGGATTACTTCAATTGATTAGTTTATAGTAGAACTTTACGCTGACCAGTCGTGGTCATCGTAAGTCGTGACATCTTGTTATTTGGAGTTTTGTGTAAAGTATTATTTTAGTTAAGTTTGTGCTTTCGTAATATTTAATTTAAGGATTTCACTGTCATTATTAATATTTCATCGTTACTGATTACTAAGAACAGAGACTATAAATCTCACTATTGTGTAATATAACCTTACAAATTATTAAAAACAGCTATTTATAAAAGTCGTAAGGATAAATATATTGTATTTGCGTAAACAATTCCAATAGGACTTCATATTTAATTGTGGCATTACGCGTTACCTCGAAATATAATGAATTTATTCGTTTATTTAAGTATTTATTTTATAATTCATTTAATTATTAGTTTTTTATTTAATTTTTTTTCAATTATTTATTTAAATATTAACTAGCGGCCTGCATAGACCAACGGATTCACCGACATGAACCAATACCTCCTAGATGGAAGAAAGCCGAAGGACGCAAAACGATGACTCATACAGTTAGGCCCAGATTTGCTGATCACTTCTGACAATGACGGGTTTTTTTTTTCCTTCTGTTTCTCGACACTTTTTCGTTACTCTTCTACTAATTTTTTACTTTCTACAAATTATTATTATTACTTTTTTTGTCTAGATTAAATGTTCTTAAATTGTGTAAAAATTCTTAATATATTTATTTGTTTTCAGAAATGATTAACAATAAATCAATTCTAACAAAAATAACTGTTGTGTGAATGAAAAAAAATATATTTTTAAGCATTAAATATCAGTTTTATTTTATAAATTGGAAAATTTTATCTAACTTTTTGTTATAAAATGTATGGATTAAAAACAAAGAAATATATTTTTAAAGGGATTTTACACATTTATTATTATTATAGTTTTGACATAAAACTAAGAAAGGGGTCTAATTTTTATAATATGATACTTACATTTTTAGTAGATGATTATTTTGGATTTTAATGATTATGTTTTGCATGTTATTAGAACTAGAGCATACGAAATAAAATAGAAATTGTTTATAAACAATGACATAAAATGAGCTTAAAAANGGGGGGGGGGGGATGACGAAAGTGTGGGTTTTTCTAATTATTTCTTTAAAAATAGAAAAAAAACTGTCCTGAGATAAAAACAGAATGATACATTTTAAAAACAAATATTGAAGGATGAATACATTTTGAAGGATGTTTCATTTTGAAGTATAACTAAAATTCTAGACAGAACGTTTCGTTTGATGGGCCTGTAAAGTGCAGAAATACGTAGATACACACAATTTTTATTTAATAGATGGTTAGATTTATTTAATTAATTATTGATTTTTTATGTTTTATTTTTATTTTTAATATTCATTTATTTATTTTCATTTTTAATACTTATTTATTTATTTTTAAGATTTACTCACTCGATTATTTTTTTTGGCCATTTAATTTTCAAATAGATCATAATTCCAGTGTCGATATTTAAATTTTCTGAAAAATTACTTCATTTAAAACCTTTTGGCATCGAATTAGGTGAAGTTATTATTTATATTACTCTTGAAAAAAAATTCCAAAACAAATTAAGATAAAGATTGAATTGCAACGCGAACTCCTTTCAAACAAAAAAAATAAATTGAATCGAATGAAATATACTGACGCCAAGAGAAAATCGAAATACCTTTTTATAAAATTAGAAATAATACAATAAAATCTCATCCCCAATACAAGAAGTTAAATTGAAAACGACATAAAGAAACATTGAAAGATAGTATCAATAATTTGTTAGAAAAATATATTTTTTTTTAAATCAATAAACCCCATTTTCAAAACCATCTCAATTTATTTTCAATACAATATCTAAAACTGAGAAATTGAAGCAAAATGTTATTTGATAGTATAAATTACTTTTAGTTTCTAAGCTAAGACAAATCAATATTTGTTAAGAACAACCTAAACATGTAAATGAGGTTATACCCTTCAATATTTGGAAAAAGTGAGACAAGTTTTAAATTGTATCAATTTAACAAAAGATTTCTAATACATTTCGTCGTATTAATTTTATTTCTGAGTTGTTGTTTTTTTTTATTCAAGTGTTTTTCAATAATTAAGGTATCCATGGATTTTTGAAAAAAAGAAAAGGAAAAAAAAAAACTTTCGAAAAGTAAGTGTTTGATTTACATGAGTGTTCGTTAGATTAATTATTATAAATTTGGCATTATTAATTTAGAATTTAACACCTGTGCTCACTTAGAGAAAATGGAATATTAATAAGTAAAATGAAATGATATAATTGCAAAAGTAAAAGGTTTACATTTTTTGGATATCAGTTGAATTTAGGGGAGAAAAAAAAACTGAAAACTAATTTTAAATAATAAAAAAAAAATTTAAAGCATGAAAAGTTAAAAATACTTCATAAAATTTCATCAGTTGAAAAAATGTGTTTAAATAATGAAATATACTTTGCAACAAACCTATAACTTAAATCGAAACTGTAGCACTTCAACTATTCTTGCGCTAGACAAGGGACTAATATAGACTATGCGCTAGACCAAGGACTAATATAGACTATGCGCTAGACTTAACAGTTCACAGGATGATGCCGGCTAAGTAGAACCCATAGATTCCCCCACCCCATTTTTTAATTTCTGCTTTGTGCCCTGTAAATATTTACGTAAGTTATTTTTTTATTATTTGTTTCAAGTTTCCATTTAATAGATTTTTCTTTGTTTGAAATTGTTTTTGGATTCATAAGCAGAACTATTTTTGTTTATTTTCTTTTGTGCAGTTAAGTAGAACTGCCTCAGGTCACCTAACCGGACCAACTTTCATTTTTCGAAATTATTTAGAAATTCTTTTAAGACATTCTCTTGAATAAATTTCATCTAAAAGAAACTTGACGATGGAAAAAGTAAATGAACTTTACAGCATTATTTTCTGTTTTAAAATTAAATGAAATCTACAAAAAATATTTATCTGCGAATAATTACAAATTTATGCCATTCTGTATTCATTATTCCTTTGTTTTTTTATCAAGTTTTTCACCAAAAACAACTGGGCTTTGCCCAATACTTGTTATAGATTGCCTAACTCCGAAACTCGTTTCTGATTTCATTACTAACTGAACTCGCTTTGCTCGCACTTTTAATTTTAGTTTTGTGTAAGACCTGCTTTTTTTTTCAAACTTCAACTCATAGCAAAATGCAACAATTCAAATATTGATGGAAAAAAAGCGAGGAGCTGCAAGAACATCTTTCTTACAGACTGCGAAAAACTCTGGAACAAATCACGGTACAAAGTACCGGCACTCAGGGTACCTGTAATTTTTACCCTAAATATCAGAGCATGTTACGGAATAAATAATCTAAATTACCGTAATTTTTGCAGGAATAATTACCGTAAAACCACTGAATGACTTTAATTAAATGAATATATTATAATAGTTACCGCAAAATCACTGAACCACTCTAATTAAATTAACTGTAAAATTAGGGTTTAATGTTTTACGGAAAAATGGATTTCAAGGCAAAATGGATTATATACATGATACAAAGTACCGGTACTTTATACCATAATTTGATCCGGAGTATTTTACAGTGCAATAGCTCGACAATTATTATAATTCGAGTGACGATGTCTTTCTATCTAGCATATCGCTACTAGCAACAATGCATTTTTAATTTTATTAATTAAAACGATCAAGGAATGGGGTCCCCTAGAATCCAAAGAAACCGAAACTTTAAAATTTAAATCCGGAACTAATTTAAAATTTTCAATAAGGGCAAGAGTTTTTATTACTATTTTTCAATCTTTAGCAAGCAATAGGGCAACGTGTAACCAAAAATAATTTACAGCGGTTATTTCCTTTCTTTTTTTTGCTCTGAAAAATTAATTCAATAATAATTAATTCATTAAAAACTATTAAACTATTCCAAAACTACGAGGTACATCCACAAAGTAAGTTCCGTTTCTACTTCTATCCGCGGCATCGCTGCGATCACAGTTCCTAGCATGCGCGCCAGTTACTCTGACTCAAGCGGAAGAAATGTACGCCATTTTCAGATAGCTGCTGCCGATGCGTTCTTTGTAGTACTTCCTTATGATGTCAGCCTTAATTGAAAATGCCGCCGCTTGTGAAATCAGATCTGTCATTCATTTTCTAAAAGCAAAGAAAGTTAAACCATGCGAAATTAATCGGCAAATCTGCGAGGTTTACGGACAAACTGCTATGAGTGATTCAANTTATATAACCAAACGGAACTTACTTTGTGGATATACCTCGTAATTCGAAATTTAAACAAAACGAAACGTCTTAATAATTTCAGTTTTAAGAGTCCGTAGTTGCAAAAAGAAAAAAATCCTAATTCCGGGGCAATAGTTTTTGCTAAACAAAATAACGCTGCACTAAAAAAAAAAAAAAAAAAAAAAANAAAAAAAAAAAAAAAAAAAAAAAAAAAAAAAAAAAAAAAAAAAAAAAAACTGTAATTTTGATGTAAAATAAATAAAAAAATAATTGCGGTATCAATAACATTTTTAGATCATGTCTTTTAAACATTTCTATAGAAGAGCATTAAACTTTACCTTGCTTCATCCAATGATTTTCGACTTAATGCACGTGATAAGCGCGCTTGGAGCAGGGTTTTTAACAGCAAGCAGGTTTTATAATTTGTATATTTTGATTTTATTACCAGAATTAAAATTTTTTTAGAAATGTTATTACCATACAAGTACGGAAATATTGCAAAATATTCGAATCTTAAATTACGAAAACAGTGGCAATCAGAAATATTAACTTATTGTAGGTTTCTTACGATCGAATCGCTGACCTCAATAGTCAAGAGGGACAACAATTCAATTCAGAGTCCGATTTCTCCTCTTGACCATCCTCTTGGACAGTTTGATTTTACGTGGTGATAATACTAAATCACTGAATGAAACTAAAGCAGTAAGAAAAAGTTTGGCTTTAATTGAATCAGATTGCAAAAATTTTTTTTTATTAAATTTTAATTTAAGTGTTCTTTTTTCTGTATTTTTCTGGTTTTAATTTCTTTTTGTCTTTTTCTATAGGTTAATATATTCAAATTTGACGGCAAGTTAAACCAAATTAAAAATCATCCGTTTGTTTTGTACAAAATATTCTTATTTCCGCGATATCAGAGTTTTTGTGTCCATACTCGTACCTTAGTTTTTAAAATTGCTTTTTTTTAGTTACTGAATGTTTTTTTTAAAAAAAACTGATCTTAATTTGCTGATTAAAATGGGCTATAAGCATCAAAATCAGATAAATTTTGAATCCCGAGAAAATTGTTGAAAACGCCGCTTTGTTCTTAAAATTTACTCTAACCTAAATAAGCGTTAAGCCCGTTCAAAATGAATCGTGATATTGTTTAATCAAATTTAAGAAGGGTTCAATTGCATGCCAATTTGGTTGCACTTGGCACCATATCAAGTTTGCAGCATGGTATTATACCGAATAATTCTAAGTGCACCGAAACTTTTAACAACGTTAAAACAGTTGCTAAATCTGGTAAAAATCGGAGAAAACAAATTCTGGCAAAATTACCGCACTGCATGGTAATAAAATTTCTTGTAAAAAAAAACATAATTCTAATCAATAAAACCAAAATATAAGGTATTTAAACCACTCACTTAGTATTTTTTTCATTCAAATGGTAACGGCTTACCAAAAACTCTGGTTTTCAAAATTATCGTTCTTATAACCACACCTTTAGTAAAAATTATAAAACTGAAAAATAAATTTAACCGAATAAATAATTTTTGTGCCCTGCTCTAGGGTATCATGATAAAATTACCAAATTTTACCACATTTACGAAACTTTATCACATATTATAAAACCATGTTTATAGTACATTATACCAAATTCAATACCGGAGCACTTCGATTAAAATTTACTAGCTTTGTTCCCTTTGATTCAGAAACAGGGTGGTAGTTTTGACCATACTTTTTTTCTCAGTGAAATTTTACGAATGTAACTATTTACAAGAGCTGTCCTATTGTTCAAAAAAGCATAAGAGGCAAGCTCTGTCACCCGTTATTTAGTATGACAGCATGCGACACCATCAGGCCGTTTATGTTAAAAATTTCTAAGCCATTTACAAAGGATTAAAATTAAATCTTAATAATTACTTCGTAACTAACACTTTTATTCTGCAAAAATACGAATCTATTCTAAATAAATACTTAATGTATAACTAACTATTCAACACTGTTTAAATTATTACTTAAAACAACCTAAATAAATGAATCAAAATAAATTCTTAACGTTTTACTTATTAGTTAATACTATTTAAATTATATTATGCTTAAAACAACCTAACAAAATGAAAGAAATACCCTCCACATAAGCGAAATATACAGAGAAAGATAAAATAGTTTTATTACTTTGTAAGTCGAATTCATCACATTATTCATTATGTAAACTTCCGGTAGTGGGAGAAGTGCACAATACGCACAATAGTGGGAGAAGTGCTTTGGTAAAACTAATATTATTAATGGCAACCAATTTTAGAATTTCATAATTTGCCTGAAAACACTATGCTTACACATGTTTCTAATAAATCAATAGAGCACAACTGTTCTTTTAAGTTAACTAATGTGCATAGAGAATTGCTAACATTTTCTGTCTCTTGGCGTTAGCTGCTTAAATTAGTTTTCAAGGATTTTATTTAAAAATACAATAACAATAAAAGAAAGCATCGTCAAAGCGTAAATAAACATAACTTGCAATATAATATCTGCGACTTGGATGAAATTGTTACTAATAATCAGCATTTATAGTTAAAGAGCGGTTTTCGAAACGCTTATTTTTCCGTAAAGAATTCCTTACAAAATTATCACCAACTCTCACAAATAAAAAAACTAAAAACGTGAACGTGCACATTTTACTAGTTATCTCAATTTGCATTTTAGAGCCAGTTAGCAAATAAAAGGAAACATGAAAGGACAAAGTATTTCGTTAGTAAAACTGATTAATAAGTTCTAAGCCATGAGAAAAGGACATAAAAGAGTTTCAGCACTTTTGGCTGATAACTCTCTGAGAGTCACGGACGTTTAATTAGAGGGAGTTCGGACAGGAAGAAACTATTTCCGATGCTACTAAAGAAATATTTATGAATGAGGAACAGGAGACGATTCGGAGCTTCTGGAGAAGCAGATAAAAAGTATTTATATTAAAAACTACTTATTCAGAGATAATAAATTCTTTTATTTGTGTGTTACAGTCATATAAAATATTTTATTTCATTCATAGCAATGTAGAGTACAGGATTGAGTGCAGTTATACGCAAGTACTGTAAATCTAGTGTAACTTCAAGCAAAAAAATTATCCACTGCCTTGTGATGTATATGTTTAAAAAATACTGGAAAAATATCTATCCCATATGAAAGATGATAATTCTTAATAAAGCAAAAGCTAATTGATTTTTTTAATCAATTCATGAAAAATAAAACTGACTGAATTACAGCATGTATTCTCGAACATGGAATACAATAGAAGAGACTAGTTTTATAAAAAGTACTAGAAATCTTGTATAAATTCTTTTCATGCTCTATTTAAGCAACTGATACATTGAATGGGAATTTAGTTAAAATATTTTGTCTATGGGGACAGTAATATTAGATTAATTCTGAAGGTTTGTTTTAAATATTACTAGAAATAAAAGAAAGGATCGTCTAAGCCAGTGTTTCCCAAACTTATGAATTTTGTGTACCCTTTCTAAATTTTTCGCAACGCTGTGTACCACTAATAAAAAAATGAATGAATTTTTTACTATAAAAAAATTGCGAAAAAGTTAAAAGTCACAACTGGCTGTTGACACTAATTATTAACAGCAAAAAATAGCCAATAGAAAAATACGTAATCGTAAATTTTCATGGCTAGCTTTGTTTTTAAATAAAATTTTTTGAAATTTTCGTTTGTTGCAAGATATTTCGCATTAGAACGCGTACCCCCGCTAAACAGTTCACGTATCCCTGGGGGTACGCGTACCACACTTTGGGAAACACTGGTCTAAGCGAAAATAATCATAGCTTACAATAAGAGACAATATAATATCTGTCGCTTGGGTGAGATACTTACTAATCAGCATTTTTAGTAAAAATGCAATTTTCGTAACGTTTATTTAGCCGCAAAAAGATCTGAGCGAAATTATAACCATTTCCCACAAACAAAAACTGAAAACGACTGGTGAACAAGCACATCTTACTAGTAAGTCTCATTTACCAAAGAATATTTTATGACCGAGACGAAATAAAAGGAAACATGAAGGGACAAAATGTTTCATTAGTAAAACTGCTTAATAAGCTCAAAGCCATGGGAAAAGGACATAAAAGAGTTTCAAGACTTTTGGCTGATAACTCTCTAAGAGTCACGGATGTTTAATTAGAGAGTTTCGGACAGGAAGAAAAGTATTCCGAAATATTTATGGATGACGCACAGAAGACTATGCGTAGCTGCCAATGTACACTGTTAGAATTTTCATTCTAAAATTACGGTTAAGTAACCGGCAGCAGTCTGGCAATCCAATTAACAGTGAAGTTTACGATAAAGAACTTTTTTCTATATTTTTACGGTTTTGAAACCGTTTACAACTAGTATGGTTAAAAAACCATAAATACAAAATATGCGTTTTTTTAGCCATTTATAACTAACATAGTTTCAAAACTGTACAAAAAAAACTTTGTATTGGACATTGGAGGTATGCTTTTTGTTAGGTAATGGACATTGAAGTTTGGTTTTGGTTGAGTTGTGCTTTATCAAATGAACTGTGGAATGGGGTTCAATTAGTTTATCTGGCTGTTCCACCTATCGTAAGAAATACTGGAATGGGAAATACTTGACTATTTGTGTTACGTAGCCTTATGGTGCTGGCATCTACGCGTGAATGAGATCTGGTCCAGGTCACAATTTGAGGCCCACAGGATACTGCAAACTCATCATGCTTTGAAGGGAATGGAGGGAATATTGTGGTGTCAACCCTGGGACTTACACTCTTTTCTGTCAGTCATAATACTGACAGATTTGCCCTCTCGGCTTTAATTTGCACCTAGATGCAAGGAATTAAGTGGCTTTATTAGGTGGGCTTAGTTGGTACGATAAAATTCTGATTGTTTAACCGTATAAGGTGAGAGCAGTTAATAAACCGTTTTTCTCACAGTTAACAGTTTAAACACCATCTTATTTATGGCTATTTGACTGTTTTCTTAAAATATGGTAAAATAAAAAAAAATTTCGAGAAATTTCTATCTGCGTCATAGATAAAAAAAAGTATTGATTTTAAAAACTACTAATTCTAACATAAACCATATTTTTTTAGAGCAAATAAAATTTTTACTAACTTCAATAATCATTTCTAGTGCTTCATATTTCATGTTCACAGCTATGCTTACGGATTTCCAAGTATTCAAAACAGAGATTGATTAATTTTTATAGGGTCATTTTATTATTGAATTTGAAATCAACTGATGAGTTTAGTCTTTACCAGTTAAATTCCTGAATCAAATCACAAATACTCAATATATTTTTTAAAAGCTGGTAGCAATAGAAGTGAATAATATCTCCTGCTTGGATGAAATACTTACTCAACAACATTATTAGTTAAGGAGTACTTTTTGCAACGTTTATTTATTCGTAAAGAATTCTCAAAAGAATTATAAACTATCACAAATAAAAAAAAAACTAAAAATGATTAGTGAACTTGCGCATCTAGCTACTAGTTAGCTTCATTTACAGTAGAATATTTTATAGCCAGTGAGCAAATAAAAGGAGACATGAAAAGACAAAGTGTTTCGTTAGTAAAACTGATTAGTAAAGCCATGAGAAAAGGACATAAAAGAGTTTCAGCACTTCTGGTTGATAACTTTATAAGAGTCACGGACGTTTAATTAGTCAGAATTCGGACAGGGAGAAAAGTATTCCCGATGCTAATGAAAAAATATTTATGAAGGAGGAACAGGAGACGATTCGGAGCTTCTAGAGAAGTAGATAAAAAGTATTTATATTAAAAACTATTTATTCGGAGGTAATAAATTCTCTTATTTGTGTGCTACAGCCATATAAATTATTTTATTTCATTTATAGCAATATAAAGAACAGTAAAGAGTGTAGCTTTATGTAAATACTGGAAATCTTGTTTAACTTTGATTAAAAACTGTCTCACTGTCCTGTTATGTAAATAATGTTTAAAAAATACTAAAAAAATTATTTTGTGTAAAAGGAGATAATTTTTAGTAATTTTAAATCTAATTATTCTTTCATCAATTCATGAAGAAAAATGAAACTAGTTGAATTAGAGTTTTATTGTCGGACGCATTCTTTTGAGACAAATGTCCCAAATTTTTAGTTTTTCTGGAAAAGGTGCTTTAATCTAGCAGTCCTAAGTTTGAATTTTTTTTCTCCGAATCTTCGGCTCATTCTATGAAATTATAAACCTACCGAAAAAATTTATAAACAAAACAAGCTTGTTTTTTCAAACTTATTTTAATTTAAATTTTTGGGCTAACATTTCCGGAAAATTCAAACTTTAGATTTTAAGACTAGAAGTTAGCTAAGCATCATATCTTTTTTTCGTGTTACCTATAACTGTGCTAATATAATATTACATAACAAGCGAAATTCGAATCTAGGGTTACCAGAGGTACCACTAGCATAGGTTTACCACTAACCTAGAGTGCTACTAATGTGTTATTACCCCTTTAATCACCACAAATTCAGTCGACATGTATGAAAATCTTGAGGCAATGTCTAAATTATACTATCTCAATTATACTACCTTAATTAATTTGAAAAAAAAAAACTTCTATTTTTACAAAAAAAAAAAAAAAAAAAAAAAAANAAAAACAAAAAAAAAAAAATAGGTGCCTGAATGAAAAAAGTCATTTTTCATAAAGCTTTTAAAAACAGATTAAGTTAGTTACAAAATTAAATGCCACAGTTAAACTATAATAGTTCATTAATCGCTATTAGTCTGATGCTGTATTTTGAAATATCCATTTCGTGTAATTTCAAAGTACACAACTGCCAGTCTAACAAATAATTCAACATTTATTAAAATATTCTTTCCTTTATAAGCATTTTATAAATTTTCAAAGCAAAAGATTAATTCCTGTAAATTGTATGCATCTTTTCTAAATCCATGGAGAAGGTAGGAAAAGTTATTCTCAGATTCGATTTCTCCGAATCCCATCGCCTCTCGGGCTGAATCAAAGTTTGATAGATATACGCTCCTATTGATGGGAATGTGTATCTACTAGATTAAGCTGTTTTAAATTACATTAATTTATTCTCTGCTTTCTGAAATCTGAATTCCAGGAAAAGGGTAATCTCTTTAGAAATTGAAATTGGATTCAGTTATTCTGTTTGAGTCGTTGAAAAGTTTCCTAGAAATATTCTTCAAATAATTCGTTAAACTAAATCGAAATGTATTTGAAGACTTAGTTTCCGTCTAAAACAAATTTTATTTTTGTAAATATCAATTCTCGANCCCGCAGGAAAAACTGTTGCCATGAATGGGTGAACCTGGTCTGCAACTATGTTCAAGTAGCTTACAGACGCCAGGGATTGTTTTATGAGGATTATGGGTTCTAATGTGCCCTATGAAAACAATGTTCCTGGGCGAGAAACCATGAAAACCTGGGCGAGCCCATTGTTATAGATGGAGGGTGGTCATAATGTAATGGCTCTTCGGTGTATTTAATAAATTATTCATATATAATAAATAATAAATTTTTCTATAGATTTTGTTTATAACTAAATTATGCTATCTCAATAGTAAAACTTTAATTAATTTTAAAAAAAATTAAATACCTGAATGAAAAAAATCCTTTTTCATAATGTTTTTGAAAACAAATTAAGCTAGTTACAAAATTAAATGCCACATTTAAACAATAACAGTTCGCAATTAGTCTAATATTGTATTTTGAAATATCCATTTCGTGTAATTTAAAAGTAGACAACTGACAGAACTTTTGTTACAAATAATTCAACATTTATTAAAATATTCTTTTCTTTTTAAGCATTTTGTAAATTTTCAAAGCGAAAGATTAATTCCTGTAAATTGTATGCATCTTTTCTAAATCCGTGGAGAAGGTAGGAAAAGTTATTCTCAGATTCGATTTCTCCGAATCCCATCGCCTCTCGGGCTGAATCAAAGTTTGATAGATATACGCTCCTATTGATGGGAATGTGTATCTACTAGATTAAGCTGTTTTAAATTACATTAATTTATTCTCTGCTTTCTGAAATCTGAATTCCAGGAAAAGGGTAATCTCTTTAGAAATTGAAATTGGATTCAGTTATTCTGTTTGAGTCGTTGAAAATTTTCCTAGAAATATTCTTCAAATAATTCGTTAAACTAAATCGAAATGTATTTGAAGACTTAGTTTCCGTCTAAAACAAATTTTATTTTTGTAAATATCAATTCTCGATGAAAGAAAATGGTGATCTCGATTATAATTCAAAGATTTTGAGATATTCGCTAATCAAATAGAAGACGTGCGTGTAGGATTTTCTCTGTTTTCCAATTTGATTACTTGTTTTCTACATGGATATTAGTAAGCCCATTCGTATCTGCAGTTTTATTATTTTAATTTATTAGATATTAATACTTAGAAACTAAGCAATTGGTGTCAGATTTAGATTTTCAGTGGTTTTAGTTCAGTTAAACTCTAACAATTGGAAACGCCACTATTATTCTTAAAATTATTTTTGATGAACGAACTAATATCATGTCTTGTATCGAATACCGTAAAAAACCACAAAACTATTATTTTATTTAATAACCGTTGTTGAACAGCCGACCCAATTTTTTTGGTTCACGACTATTAAGGTTCAACTCCGTAGCCTTGTAATTTTGAACCCAACTCAGAAGACAATGGAACTCTTGGATCAAGTAATAGGAGGAATTTGCTTTCGTGGAGGACTTCTTGATCTAACTAACCTGCCTTTGCGCTACATGGAGAGGAAAACCACGTAAACTTTTATATTTAGCCTAACGGTAAGGGGACTCTAACCCACGATTCGTCTACCACTGACGTTATTTTATGTGAGTACTGTGGTCGGTGCGAGCCAGGTGCAGAATTCGTATCGACCAGCCATCTCTGGGATTCCAACCCGGTTCACCTCATTCGAAGGCGGAAACTCTATACCCTGAGCCACCATGGCTCTGACAAACTATTATTGACGAAAAATGCTCAGTTAAATGTAGTATTTGAATGCCACTGATAGGTGTCTAATATGGGTACTATGGTAATATGTTTTTTAGGGCAATTTTCCCATAGTTTATTATTTAACTTCAATTTTATTTTACTGGTCCTTGTTGAGTTTCCATTATTTAAGTTTATAAAGACGCAATTTAAAAGCGTAAGCATCAATGTAAAAAACACGATGCTTCATAAACTTTTTAAAATATGAATTTAGTGACGTTATCAACATGATTCGTGAATTTATAAACACTGCTTCTATTTATGATAACCTATCGTAGGTAACCAAAACTAAGTAATTGATAAAAACGCACAATAAAACTATTTTTTTTTTTAATAATTAACTCACAATTCGCTTATGTTATAAAATATTTATCTAATTTTATCGAAAACTCTTTCTTTACGATGTAGCATGTGTACCGGTGGCTAATTTCAGACAAAGGAATCCTTAACGATTCGCGTTCAATTTTGGAAATTTTCCTATTGGTTGGTCGTAATTACATTGTAAGCTTTAATTTCGTTCAAAATTTTTCACTTGAACTTGAAAATAAAAGTCAAGAATTATGTTTTTGTTTATTAAAGAAAATGTTACACAGGGGAGCTGGTCATTAAAGGCCGTTGGATTAGAAAATTGTGAACCGATGGTCATATAAGAGCTTAACAGTTAGGTCCTCCTGGTGTTCGAACTTATGTGCACTAAGTTTGGTATGGATCATTTAAGAATTGTGGATTTGTACATGCACACATTTCAAAAAACATTTTGCTTTATTTATACAAATTGCGACCAAAATTATATACTGGACCATGCCTTATTTATTATTAATTACTACTCAAATTACTTTTATGATGTAAACTTGTCTATAATTGCTAAAATTTCACAAATAATGCGTGCTAGTAAACTATCGAAAGCAGCTCATCATTAGGATTACATAATGTTTAGAACATTATAAAGCACTCCTATTACTCTGTGCCAGAACGGATAATAATTAAGTTCAAATATACCATGTACTATAAAGCCTACATTAAAGTCACCGCAATAATGAGTTCTGTCATAATCATTTGAATTCAGCTGTTGATGACAGAACATGCATCGATATTTTAATTACACGGTATTCATCAATGCTTGTCTATGCCTTTCGCTTTTGAACATCAGTTCGGTGTATTATAACGATTAGATTAAATGCATAAAGCAAAATGTACTTAAAACTGTTAAAATTAGTATTATAAGGAAAGAATTAAATTATATATTTTATTTATCATAAATAGATCTCACCATTAAATATTTTATAAATAAAAAACAATTAGAACGAAGCTGTGTTTGCATGAAAAATCTTTTGCATGTAGTTCAACTTACAAAATGTTATGGATTCGACAATATTTTACATAAGTTAGTCCACTAGTCCATTAGAAATTGTATTAGTCATTTTTTTTTTTAGATAATCGCATGAAAGATTTAAAGTACGACTAACTTTCCTTGAGAGAAATCGTTGTAAAATAAAATAAAATGAAATAAATACAGAAAATTCGTTCTCAGCAGCTTTTTTGATAATTTTCACGCAATTTTCTGCTATAATTTTTCACTTTTAGATAGGTTTATGTTTATAGAAACTAAATCAATGTCATTTAAAATGCACTCTATAACAAAAAAATCGACTCACCAATAAGCAATCATCCGATTGCTTTGAAATTTCGTATGCATGAATGTTTTGAACAGATATGGCTGGAATGATGCCGACTGGGGACGTATAGTCTTTAGCGACGAATCTCGCTTCCAACTATGTCCTGACTATCATCGAAGAGTGTTTGGAGACGCACAGGGCAGAGGGGGGATCCTGCCTTCACTACTGCACGCCACGCCCTCAACAAGGCATTATGGTCTGGGGCGCCATTTCCTTTGACAGCCGGACCCCTCTGGTCGTCATTAGAGGTACATTTACTGCACAGCGGTAGGTCGACGACATCGTAAGACCTGTTTTGCTGCCGTTCCTTTTGCAGCTCCATGGGCTGGTTTTTCAGCAGGACGATGCGAGACCGCATACGGCACGCGTTGCTATGAACTGTCTGCAAGCTTGTCAAACTCTTCCTTGGCCTGCCAGATCACCAGATCTCTCTCCCATCGAGCATGTCTGGGATATGATGGGGAGGCGATTGCATCTGGCACGGAATGTTGACGACCTCGTTCGACAATTGCATCGAATTTGGCAGGAAATACAGCAAGAGACCATCCGGGAGCTTTATCGGTCTATGCCGCGCCGCGTTCTGAAATTTTAATCATTTACTATTCTGTACACTGTCTTCCTATCCGCCGATTTTCGTTTCAATCGGACAATCAATCCTTTTTGGTGCGTCGATTTTTGTGTTATAGAGTGTATTTATCATAATTTTTTCGATGTTTAAAACATTTTCTCTTTTAACCCTCTGTGACATATTTTTTCGTACTTTTTTCTTTAGTTTGCATTAATTTAGGTCAAAATAATTGAAAAAAATTATATTTAACATTTTAATAATTTGTGGTTATGAAATACAGCATAAAGGCATGGGTGTCTTTTACTGCGCTAAATGCAAAATCTTTCTAACACGGCTCATTTCCAAACAATAATTTTTCAAATTTGCAGTTATTTAGATATAAGAGAAACAGTTATTCAACATAGAAATTTCTTTAATTTACAAAATAAATTATTGGCAAACTTTTGAATATGAATAAAAAAAAATCAAGCCACTTTTTTGGGGGATTTTATATTTTTAGTGCAAATATAATTCCGATAATCTAACGCATATTTTGAGTAACTATTAGACTGTTTTTTAAAATTAAAAAATGCCTGAATATATTTTTTCGTGTAATTAGAGAGTCAGAGAAAGGAAAAAGTATAACAAGGGACTCCAATGTCCCATCTGAGTCAAATAGTAAAACAGAATTCCGCTTCATACATGGTATGTTATAGAAAAAGTTTATTGTTTATTCTATTTCTTACATCTTACATCGTATTTACACGTTCTTGTAAGTTGCATGGTATCTTTAAAGTATGCAGAAAGTATGTACAACATCGTTATTCATCCAGCTTCATAACTTTGAACTACGCATTTCTCATAACAATGAATATTTATTTAAAACATATGGTTATGAAATACAGCATAAAGGCATGGGTATAACATAATTTACATAATTTATATAATTTATATTTGCTAGGATATTTACCAATATCTTTTCAATTAGGAAGCAGTACCTAAAAGCATATTTAAGTTTTTTTTCCATGAATTTTACTGCACTTTGAAAGACTAATAAATTCCCTCGGTACTTTAATTTCAGCATAATATAGCCTTCAGCTTTTGTCAACTAAAAATTTAAATACAATTTATTTCAAAATAACTTTCGTAGCTTTATCTAAAAGAAAATTAATTTATCTGAGAAATAATATTGATTTCGGATATTTTAAGTTTCGAAAGCTCCTTTTTGTCGATTGTTACCTAACAATTTATAAAAATCGATAAATATTGAAACAAACGCATCTTCGTTTTCAAAATGCAAATGGACAAAAATATATCTAGGCAACAGGATATTAAAGTCATAAAAAAAGGAATAGTATAGAGGCTTTTTTTAGAAGTAATAAAAACATGTTCCTCTTTCAGAGTCGCATGTTATCTTCCTGTATTGAGGCAAATTACCGGAAACAGAAAAAAACGGGAAAAAAAGGATATAAAAAAACTTTTCTTTCGATAATTCAATCGATTTTCAAATGTTTTGCGTTTCTCGTAAAAATTCGAACTTGCTTTTTTACGATACTTTAGAAAACGAAAATACTTACCTTTTTGGTGCGCTATTTATTGGATGTAAAAATTTGTATTTTCAGGTAACATTTTTATTTCGGAAAAAAATGCAAATAAATCTATTTTTGATGCAGAAAAAAAGGGTACTTGTGAAGCGTTTGCTACGGATTTCCGATGCTCTTTAACTTATTTTTTTTCCTTCTGAGAAGAACTTAAGCAATTTTATCCAATTTGTCTTGTTTTCGGCTCTTCGACTGCGAACATAAAATTGCAGTCAGCAATAATTTTTTATTTTACTTGACATTTTAAAACTGAAAGTTCGTTTCGAATTACTAATGCTTTTTTTGGGAAAAGGAAATTATTTATGGAAATTGTTTTTACAAGAACTCTTAAAACTTGGTAAAAAGAAAATGGTTAATGTTGCTAATTTTAAGTCAAAGCAAATATGAGAATATTTTTACATATTCCCCGTTGGTATATAAATTTGTGAGTACATAAATTTTATCTTAGAGAAAAGAAATATTGAAGCAAATTGTTATTACATAGACAGTTTAATTTTTTTTCATATATTACCCTTTGGTATATAAACGTGAGTACATAAATTTCACAATAGACAAAAAAATTGAAAGTTATCTAAAATATTATTATAAACGTAAAAATTATAATTATAAACAATCCCTTTGATAAACAAATTCGAAGTTTATACACAATTTGAAAGCTAAGTTTGACAGGCTAAGTTGCAGTAGACAATGGCAATATAAATTGTGCCCAAGGGAAAAAAGTGCATTTTTTGGTTGTTTAAAATTCAAACAGCAAAGTCTAACAAATTTCCTATAAAAGAAAGTGAATATAAGTTTCCGTTAAGAATCGAGTTTGAAGCTTTCAAATATTTTTCTTAACACGATTTTTGTCTTGAGAAAAATAGAAAATCGCTTGAAGGGATTTAAAATTTTAAAAATAAACTTTCTTTTCTGTAAAGAGAGAAAATGTAAAATTCTTCTTTGTGTTTAAATATTTTCAAACACTTGAAAACCGAAGTTACCAATTCATAGCAAATTTTGCAAAATTTTTTTTTTGAAGAAAATTGAACATTTTAAAAGCAAAATCCTTACAAATTTGCCTTTAAAAAACGCATATTTTATCCTTTTAATATATTTACATTAAAATATTTTTCGTTATTATTAAGTTTGAAAGTTGTTAAATATTTGAAAACGTAACTTATACACTTGTGTCCTAAAGTGCAAGCAGATTTTCATAAAGAACTTTCGAAATTGTAACCCAAAAAGTGCAATAATACATGAAAGAATGAAATAAACTTCCGAAATATGGGGGGAAACTGGAAAATAGGATCTCAGGAAATATAGGTCAGGGGTCAAAACTTGGACCCCTTAATGTTATTTTTCCCTCTTTTCGTACTTCGCTATATCTCGAGAACTTTTCACGCGAATTAAAAAAAATTATTATACAAAATTGCAAAGTTCGTTTATTTAAAGATAATTCCATGTAAAAAGTAAATTTTAATAATTAGTTATTATTTATTGTTTATTTTATAACAGAGGCGAAAACTTTTCGAATTGCAAGGCACACAAATTTGACATCATTTTAAGGTATTTAATTTTAGATGACAAAATAGAACGAAGTTTTGTTTCTGATGTTATGTTTTCTGAGTTTTTTCTGAATCATATTTTCTAAGTTAACCAATTTTAAAAAAATCATATAGATATTTTTTTAATTTCCCGAGAATCTGAAGTTTGAAAGAAAAAAGATTATTCTTTGTGAAACAACAAACACTAGTTTCAAGGTCACATACTATTTACGGCCGGCTATTTACGGTGGAGATTATTTACGGCCGGCTGGATTCGAACTCCCTTCTCATAAACGTGAGTCCAGCACCCTGCCAACCAAGTTATCCCGGCCTTTAAGATCATATAAAAGTTGCAAGTAAACTTAACAGCACATTTTGTGAAGTAAGCGTAAATAATTTTTACTTCAAAAATAATATTTTAAATGGTACGTGAAAATTGAATTTAGAAACAAATTTAAAAACACTACTTGTAAGAAATACGAATATAAATTTTACTTTAAAAAATAGTTAGAAAGCTAAGTAAAAATTGAAAACACAATTTAAAAAAAATATGAATATAATTTTTTTTATAAAAATAATAGTTAAGGTAAGTAAAAATTAAAAAAACAAACTTAAAAACACTTCTTGTAAAAAATACGAATATACATTTCACTTTAAAAGTAATAGTTAGAAGGGTAAGTAAAAATTAAAAACAAACCTAAAACTACTTCTGGTAAAGAAAACGAATATAATTTTTACTTCAAAATTAATATTTAGAATGGTATGTAAAAATTGAAAACAAACTTAAAAACACTTCTAGTAAAGAAAATAAATATATAGAATTATATTCATTTTCTTTACTAGAAGTGTTTTATTCTTTCTAAGCTTCTAAGTATTATTTTTGAACTAAGAATTTAGTTCAAAAATAATACTTAGAAAGGTATGTAAAAATTGAAAACTAACTTAAACAGATTTTCTGTAAAGAATGTGAGTCTAAAGTTTGCCTTAGATAAAGCAGCCTTGAGCAATACTTTGTTAATGACATTTATTCTCTTTGCCGCTTTTACTTTGGAAAGAAAATAACTTCAGAAAAATTCTATATATAAACCCTGCACACCTATAATTCTTCCGCTTCTGCGTTTGCCGAAGCAATTAGCGAAAATATTCTTTCTTGATATTCATAAAAAAAAGCAGACGATATTAAAATTGGGATTAAAGACACTCCCTTTTCCCGCAATCTATTTTTGGGGTAAGGCACAAAATGGAAAATGTCCCTATAAGATGGAGAAAATGTTCTGAAGTTCGAGAAAAGTAAATTTATTAAAAATAATTTGAGGAATAAGAAACAAAAATCAATCAATTTCTTATATCTATCGAAAGTTTGTTCTTCCTGTGTGGTCTACGAATAAAATGATAAGTAATGTTTTTCTAAAATGTATTGGTATAATTTTTAGCAATATGAAATTTGATTAATATCTAAGGTATGATTTAGCATTTTCATAGGCATTTTTGGTTGTAATAATAGGGGTTATTTAACTCTTGTTTTGAAATTTCTTTTCATTTAATTTAATTTCGTTTCTTATCTAGAATTTGGTATCTTTTTGAAATAACTCATGGTTAAATACAGTTATTTCGAGATAATGAAACATTTATTTTGCTTTGGTAAATGACATAACTTTCTTCATATTTTGTTTTATTAGGACACTTCACGTAACAGAAAATCGAGCTCAATACGGAAATAATTAATGAAAAAAAGATGGTATTTGTGCTGTAGTTTCTAGTTTAGGAAAAACTAGAAGCTATAGAAGAAATATTTTTATATATTTATATAGATAGTACGTTAAGCTTTTATATAACGCACAACGAAATTATTTTGGGAGCTCTTTTTTTCCCCTTCGAAACGCTATTTTTTTTTCTTATTTTTATCTCATATTACTTAAAGAAGAATTTATCTTCACCTCTCAAAAAAGAAACTATTTACATTCATTAGAAAAAAAACTAGGCGTCATAAGAACTTTTTCTTTGAAGAAAAGAAAACCTTTTTATTAGTAGTAGTTGCATTGCATAAACCATTTCAGCTTTGAATTTTAGAAAACGATAAAAAGAAAAGCACGTAACGACATGTCGTTACGCGGCATTACTTTTTTTCTCTTCACGATTTGAATTGTTGCAACAATTTTGTACCTGCTCAATTGATGTACATTCGATTTATCTCTTGGCGACAGCCGAATTTAGCATTGGCGAGATAAAAGTCAAGAAGCCGTTTAACTCAAGTTGAGTGTAACCTCTCCGCACAAATGTCGGAAGAAAGGGAAGCCTTGTCAGTTGAAAGAACCAGCTGCTTAGAAACTCAAGGGGAAGGCCAGAGTTCCTTTTTGTTGTAACTCTTCTAGGTTTCTCCCAAAACAATACGAAGCAGATGTGAAGCATTGACGCATGTTGCAAATGAGGGCACAATACCTGAAAGTGGAGAGGGATTTTTTTTCTTCTTTTTTTTTTAAAATTTTATTTTATAAAGCGTGTGTCAAACGCGCTTCGTTATAAAGGGGTTAAAGTGATCGCTGAGGGCGAAAAGGTGTTAAAATATTTAGTTTGCTAAGACTGAAATTCAAATAAAAGACCAGACTCTTCATGCTGGAGTTGGTCGTCTGAAAAGAAAAATTGGCAACCTGTCTTTTCCGAATTTTTTTATGGGTTCATTTTTAAATGTTACACTTTTTTCTCCTTTGCATACTTCCAATAAATACTGTATTTATAATTTTGTTGTTATTTTAAAGAGACGTATTTTTTCCAGATAATGCTATGAAAAGATTAAAAAATATTTTCAAAGAAAATATATTATGATGAATATATATTCTTTCCTCCATTAAAACTTCAGCTCAGTTTTTCAAAATTCCTTTAAAAATTGCGAACACATACTATTTTGATTTATATTTTAATGTGTAAATTGAAACTATACTTATAATATTCTCTTAATACTGTTGTTTATTTTTCACTATTGGTTTATACTAGGAATATTCCTTTGCCCAGTAAAACTCCAGGTTAGTATTTCAAAATTCCATTCAAAATTGTTAATACATACTTTTTTGATTTAAATTTTAATGGAAAAATTGAAATTATATGCGTATTGTCATCTCAATATTTTTGTTTTTCCTTCGCGATAGGTTTACGAGGAGCATTCTTCCGCTCAAAGAAACTTCAGCTTAGTTTTCTGAAATTCCGTTAAAATTTGATAACATATTTTTCTTTTTTAACGATTCAAAACAATTTATCATGTTTTAACTAAATATTTGATTATTTACTACTAGTAAGAATTTGTTTTTTTTTGTGCAAAATATTTATTCATATCAGTATTCACTATTACTCAGTAGCTTATGAACCTCATTGAGCTACTGAATTGTTAATTAATAGAAATTATTTTATACACTATGGATTTCTCAACTCATATTCTTTTGCACTTTGTAATACAAGCATTAATTAATAAAAATATATGTCGTTACTTTTGAAAGTGGATCAATTCCAATTTTTATATTTTTAACTATCGAATTATCGTGGTTTTTAAGAGTTGGATGAATTTAAAAATATTGGCAAAGATTAGTTTATTATGGGGATGCTTTTTAACACTACAATTTGATGAAACATCAATATAAAACAATAATGATCGTTAAAATCATAAAATAAAAAAATAAATATTTACAAATATATACATAAGGATAAAGAATTTTTTACCTCCAAACGAATTTATTTTACTTTAAAAAATAATGACTCATGCGTATGTCAGTTTCGAAATAAATCAGTAATTTAATGATTAAAATCTCTTACTTATTTTTAAACTAGTAAAACTAAAGTTACCTTTATTTTTAAATTGTAGCAAAGCAATTAGAAATATAAATGGAATTAAGCTAAGTATCTTTATAGTTATATGTCTTTTGATAATTATTAATCAAGTTAATCATAGTAAAAAATTACAAACTTTTCGATAAAATATGAGGTTAAATCTATATTTTGATGCAAATTATGAAATTTTAAGTTATTATCATACATTTTTAAAATAATATGCATTTATTAATTTTTATTTATGAAATCAATTAGTACGTGTCACTAATGTGTTTCATTCTAGTGTATTTACAAAACTTAATTAAAATTTGCAAGATATATTTAATTATGCATACTTTTGTTCTTTATCGATATTTTAAAATACTTATTATTATCTTGACTCCTTAATTAAAAATGATTGATTCATTCCAGGAAAAATTTTAATTGATGAAACTTCATAGTTCATTAATATGGTAATGATTTATTATTTGCTCTTAAATTTTCCCTAATTTTCGAGTGATTACATTTTAAATTAAGATCAAATAAGAAAAAATTAGTTACGTTGCTTTTTTTATTTAAAAACTATTAAAGAATATTAAAATATTGCTAAATTAAAGAAATATTCTTTGAAAAAATTAAAGGATTCATATAAAAATCTGTTTAATATAAATTGAAAAGGTATATTTTTTAATTGTTGTTTGTAAAGTTATATTTTACAAAATGGAGTATAATAAAATCAAATGAATAAATTAAACCATAATAATGCAATTAAATAAATAGTAAACTAAAAAGCGTAAGGTGACGATGAACTTAAAATTCAAAATGTCTTAATTTTTAATGTGTTGCAATAATTTGGGGTCTAGGAATATTATTTTTTGTTACAAAATAACAATGTAAACAAATGTTATTTTTTGAAAATTAAAACTTTAAGTTTTAAATTGAAAAATTTAACGAATGACAAAGCATGATACGGAATGCATTCAAAATATTGTAGCACATGTTTTTATATATTTCACTCAATTATTTGCTTAAACAATTAAATAAATAATCAAATAAATATTTAAAAAATAATTAAATTCATAGTAAACATAACATCTATAAAATTTATATTTTAAATTTTAATAATTTGTTATTCATAGTACTTATAGAGAAAAATGGAATCCCATATTCCAGATACATTATATATAACTAATATCTACACGGCGATTCAAAAGCTAAACATCAAACTCTTAAGGTAAGTCAGCATAAAAAAGATAGTTTTCAAAATGGAACATGGGTTTTTATTATGGTTTATTCCAGATATTTAATTTAAAAACATTTCCTGCGGTATTTTCTCATCATATTACACCTAATATTTCAAATATTAAAAAGAGAAGAAAAAATTATGCAGTTCTAAGTATATTTAAAAGTGGCTTAGGGACTCAACTTTACTTTAAAAGACTAAATTTCAATTATCTATATCTTCTAGTTCATCGCATTCATTGAAACTAAGTTCTCATAATAAATCCCATCCACGTTATCAATTTCAACTGATAGTCCAATTGTTTGATATCAACAGTTGAGTGCGAATATCAAGGGACTCTTTACGACATGGCAATCAGGATATGAAACAATTTCGGTTTATTGATGAAATCATTAACCGTGAATTCATTTCTAGCCTATAAACGTCGTCACCAAACTATGACGTCATCTCCACCCGTCAACATGAACTTCCAATTACTATCAATAATCGACACCCTACTTAGAGTCGAATGGCAGGCTCATTCACGCCCAAATGATCTTATTAAGCCACGAGGTTATAATGGAGACTTGCGACACAGATTTCCCAGAAGGCTTTGTTGACTTTCTGTAGCAATAACGACTTTCTCAAGCTGCCATACGCGGATCATAATCCTCGAGTAAGTTAAACATTGGAAGCGCTCAGTGTCCACTTACTTCATATTTGGTAAACAAAGCGCATTGAATAAATGTTTCAGGTGGATGGTCTTTGAGCCTTGTTGCCAACTATGTCTTCTGGATGGAGTGAGTTTCATGAAATAATAAGGTCGTGAATTTTGCAGTTGGTTCGGAAAACTAGACCCATGGCTGAGTTAAGTGATCGTCGGGGGATTAGAAGCACTCTAGAAAATTGTGTATTTTGAGAGGATCTGATAGTTGTCGGCGCTAAGGAAAGACTGACTGATTTGTGACAGAGATAAGTTCTGATGAAATATTTGGAAATGTTTTGAAAGAAAAGGGTTTTGAAGTATGACAGCTTTGTATTAAATTGTCCGCATAGATGATGCTTTATAATTGAGTTTCTTTTAAGAGGAGTTTTAATTTAAGTTCGTAAATTTTATCTAATAACTTCTTTGCAGATAATAGAAGAAAGGATTAAAAAAAAATTTTCGAATGAATTTTTTTATACTAATAAGAGTAATCTTCCAATTAAAATTCTCCTTAAAATATTAATACCAGTAATTATAACACAGCTATTTTCTTCTCTCTACAAGTATTTTATATTGAAATTACTATCTTAATATTACTTTGAGGTATGACCTGAGCACTTTACATTGAAGCATGAAATTTCTGTTATTAAAACTTTTGGAACATTCTGGAAAATTCATAATAAATGCACAAAGATTATATGAATTTTAATCAGCCTCATTTAATTAATTCAATAAGTAAAAATGTCAATAAGTACATAATTTTCAGCAAGTTCAACCATGCCATTGAAACAGAAAAGGGTACTTATAAATATTTAGGGTATATAAAGTTAATGAGATACATTGCTTTACTTATCCAATATTTTTGCATTATTTGTATCGTATCAACGAAGCAGTGATAAATTTTTGATAATGGTGCTATCCGGGTCACCAATGAAGAGTACGATGGTTTATGTTACTACGCCCAGCAACTCGTTGGAGCACGGAAACGGTGCACTATCCTTGAAAATGATAAATCTTTACATCAGGCACGCACCATAAACTAAATTTTATGTGAGCAGGGCTCATTAAATACTGGCTGATTCTACCGTATATCAAATTGTAAATGAGTAAAGTAAATAAACATTGTAATACTGTGTCTTGAAGCTTTAACAACAATTAGTGAGAATTTTTACTCAGATGCAAAACGTTAACTTTTGATAAAATGCATTAAAAATATTAAATAATTAAAAAAAAAGAAAAGAGTAAAGCATTCCCTAACAGCTTGTTGTGGGCCCGGGACTCACGGAGGTTAAGGCTTCCCAATTTCACGACTAAAGGCATGATTGTGACAATATGGTCTAGCCTTTATTTTCCAAACGAGCTGTTACCTTTGGATTTGAAGCTGGGTGGGCTTCAAGCCGTCACTGGGGATCGATCCCCAGTTCTTCATAATGACACTTCATAACGACTGAGCCATAGTGGCTCATTTATAATTATTATATAATTGTCATATAATCAATTGTTGTATTACCATTAATAACAAAAAAGACAATATAATTCGTTAACAAAAGTTATGCAATAATTTTTACTGCATAAAAACTAATAGAAATCTTAAAATAATGATAACCTCTTCTGTCTTGAAAGTTTCTGTTTCATAACATCCTCTCGGTATTATTAGCATGCAACTTTTAAGAGCCAATTATTTCAAAATCTGCCAAGATTGGACACTTGACATTTTTGATTTTGCTAACATTCTCAGGATGTAAACTAATTAGACAAGCGTTTTTGTATTTCTGCGATGAAAATACATTTTTTGGGGGTTAAAACTGGAGATCTTCTGGGATTTCGAGAAAAATACATGTATTTAGATACAACAATATTTTTTGTGAAAGCAGTGAACCACTGCTCTGACAACTATTTTGTGCTCTACTACTTCCACATTAACTATTAAAGCATAAATACGGTCAGTGAACCTTTGTATCGAAGGTCAAATACCCTTCAAAAATATTCGAAATAAGGCTTACTTCGTATATTATCGCGCCAGCTATTTATGCCAAATCTGAAAATAAACTTGGAAATGGTTCAAATTTGAGTATTATCTCATTTTAATAACTCATAACTCATGTAATAAGTTATGTTTGTATTTTGTCAATTTCTTTATAATCAGTTTCTTTACTATCAATTACTATATTAAAATAAATTTGAAATATTCCAAAATTCATAAATTTGAAATATTCCAAAATTTTTTTGGCACGATCTTGACGAAAATGGTAGACAGGATAATACGTAAGTACCAATAAAGTTTTTTCCTGACATTTGGACAGTTAAAATCTACTCGTGCTAACAGCAAACCACAGAGGTATATATTTTTGTGAATGCGTACGAATGAATAGTACATAAAACAATTAACATATGTGTGGTGTACATTTGGCGTGACCTGAATATCTACCTTAAAGTAGAAAGAAGCTCAAATTTTGAAGAAATTTTAAGAACATTAACTATGTTCTCCAAAACTAGACAAGTATGAAGTTTGCTGATTTTTCATATAATATGGGCCATAACTTCGAAGCGGCTATTACTTGATTAATTGAATACAGAAATAGTAGTGGGAAAGCTGTAAATTGTTTTAAAAATGTGAGCTTTTGTCTCTGTCTAGAATTTAGCGAGGACGAGAATGCAAAACTTACATCGAGGCAAGTGATATCATGTCCCCGATGTAATTTTTTATGCTGAATCGAATGAAATCTAACCTAAATCGGTATTCCTAATAGTGAAACAGTTAGTCCTGTTTTAAATAGAAAGAGAACGAACTCTGACTCACGCATATTTTATTTATGCGTCTGACATTTATCCAGAAGTGAGGCTTCCTGGTATTCTAATGTACTTTTAAGCAATCCATAAGAACACATCAGTACACGAACTTCAAAAAAGTTCATAAAGTAAAAAAGGATCAATAAGAAAATAACTTTTAGTACACAAATCTTTCACAGCTTTTAAACTATAAGTGAACTGAAGTGTTCCAATCAATCATTTAAACAATACATTGGGATCAATACCTCACTTGCCTAGACAGCAATGTCAGACGCATAAATATGTATGAGTCTGAATTTGCTCTCTTTTTGTTCAAAACTTCTTAACTACAATTCGATACATTGAGTTAGGTGTGATTTCATTCGATTCCAAGTAAAAAAATTTAATTACATCGGGCACATATTATTTTACATGTTTAGATAGAAACGAGTAAATTATGTCCCTTTTTGCCCCGTTCCCTCAGTAAATTCTAAATAGAGACTAATGTTCTTTTCAGTTAAGTGTGTTGACTTCAGACCTTCATAATTAGCCTAAATCGCATTTCGTAAAACAAATTGCAGGTTTCCCCAAACTATTTCTGCATTCAATTAATCAGGTTCGGGCATGAAAGTTAAGCACCAAATTAAATAAAAGTTGCACACTAACCATAGATTTGTGAATTCATTTTGCGTTTGCTATACTGAAGTCTCATTTTCCCGTAAATTTCATACTGATCTAGTTTTGGCGGAAATGCAGTTAATGGCTTTGAAAGCTGTGCAAATTTCAGTTCCTAGCTATTATGTATATAATCTTTTAGCTCACGTTTAATGTACAGTGCGCAAAATAATAATAATAATTTTAAAAAAAAAAAAAACGAACCATCTTGAATAACTTTTGATCTATTTATTGATCGGATACTTGCGTTTTAAGACTCAATCTTAATGGTTCAAGAGGTGACATAAAATATGCTAATGTATACTAAACTAAAAATTAAACTCAGTGGCGCGACAGCCCATAGAGGGCCAAGGCCTACTGAGACCATCTCAGTTTTCTTGACCTTGGGCTCTGGGGTGCAGGAGCAGATGTTCCGGTTATGTGGTCAGCCGAACGCAAAATCCCAAGTGTATAGTTCCCAAGCATGCTTGGTACTCATTTATCGACCCACTGAAGGGATGAAAAGCTGAGTCAACCTTGCCCGGCCCGAGGATCGAACCCAGGACCTGTGGCACAGGAGAGCGATGCGAGCGTCTAATGTATACGACTTTTTAAAATTTGATACCCTAGAAACAATTTTTTCATTTAATGTCTCGTGTTCTTTTAAAGAACAAAGAATCTATCCATAAAACAGGATTTCTTAAGTAACAGAATTAAATAACGTTCTCAATAATTATCGGGAACTTTAGGCAGCAATAAATTACAAAGGTGCACTACCTAGGGTGCAATGACAAATCTAAACAATTAAAAATAATTTAAGAAATATTTTAAAATTTAATGAAACAAAAAGTTATAAAAGCAGTAGGGAATGATAAAAGAGAGATATTTTGTTCTGATCAATTTTACAAAGAATGTTTCTTCTCAACATATTAAAGAAAAAATATCGACTTGTAGCTAAAAGGTTTAAAAGTAATCTTGAAAAGGAATAAACTGAAGGCAAGAAAACGAAGAAAAGCGAAATCAGCTAGGAATTGAAATACTAAGTTTCAATGAATACTTAAGCGGGCGGCTGCATTATTTTTCAAACAGCAAAATGGTATTTGTTTTTCCTATTTTGTTTGCAAACTTTTGTTTCCATCCGTTCATTTAAATCATATTACCATCAGGCAAAACTTCGTTCTAGAAACAAAATTCGGATAAACTGTAAATCGGATAATACGCCTCGGATAATGTTTATATTATTTACCACAGTTTACTGTGTATCTAAAAGTAATACAAAACGCAAACTAAGTTTAAATATTCGCAATAATAATAGATAATAATAGTAATAATAATAATAAATTATGTTGAATACAGTTCCTGAAACAGAGGTTGTTTTAATCACCATTCCTCATGCATATTTTTACAAACCTAATCAAAAATGAATTAAAGAAAGTATGCATATTAGGAGTCTTAAATTAATATTTTATAATAAAAATGCTATCGAAATCTAACTCTTCATTGCTGAGAAAGGTAAGCCTAAAAACTTTCTTTATCACACATTTCACAACCCTAATTCATCAGGATTCAATAACCCTTTTCTTTAAATAAATATTAATTTACGATCCCTAATGATCATACTAAAATTCTAAAAATGTATGCTAACTACTCTATATACCTAAAAATATAGAAAAGTATTTCCGGTAGAGTCAGCTGTAATCCAGGAAGGATGTCCATAATTCCATAATTTCGTGACCAACGTCATACTTGTGATAATGTGGTCAGTATTATCCACAAGCCACCTTTACTTTATTGAGATCGAACCTTGGCCTTTCACAATAACAACTTAGTGCCTTAAACCAATAAGCCTAAAAATACATTTAAACATAATTTTATCCCGAACCTTAGCCTTTCAAAATGACAGTTCAGTGCTTTAACCCAATAAGCCTAAAAATACATTTAAACAGAATTTTAGCCCGAACCTTAGCCCTTCACAATGACAGCTCAGTGCCTTAAACCAATAAGCCTAAAAATACACTTAAACAGAATTTTAGCCAGAACCTTAGCCCTTCACAATGACAGCTCAGTGCCTTAAACCAATAAGTCTAAAAATACACTTAAACAGAATTTTAGCCCGAACCTTAACCCTTCACAATGACAGCTCAGTGTCTTAAACCAATGAGCCTAAAAATATATTTAAACAGAATTTTAGCAGAAATGAATTAGATTATTTTAACTTCAAAAAATATAATAAAAGTGTTGTCAAATAGAAATAAGCATATTTTTCTTATTAAACAATTCAAAATAGTTTTTATGTCAAATCTAATGAACATAACTCAATTGAGGACAAGTTATTAGTGTTATGATAAATTCACAGGGGAAATTAATTCAAGCTCAATGCATTTTTGTGAAGCGGTAATAGCTTTCGGAGCATTTAAAATTTATTTTAATTTTCTAGTGTATAAAATTAGTTATTTTTATTTATTTTGCAAAGCAAACACGCTTTTATAAATTTTATTTTTCAGGCATGTTATGCTAAAGCTTTAAATAGCTCTGGATAAAAAAAAAATCCGATATTCCATAGAGTTTATTGAACTATGGCCAGTTATATTTTAAATGTAGCTATTTACATTATTACATTAATAAGAAAAACTCCTCAACTATTATAGAATCTTTTTATAATTCTCTGTCTTTTTGTTTTTGTTTTACGTCACAAATATTTCATTTTTATCAATCTCGAATAAATAATGCTAATGATACTTTTTTTACTCCTTCGAAATAGGGTATAATTTAATTAATTAAGTTTCAAAACCAAAATAAAAATGTTTTTTTAAGTGATGATTGCTTAGATAATATAATTTGTGTAATGAATTGCTTTTTCCTTTAATAAAATTATACCAATTTTCTCGAAGGATGTTTAGATTCATAATATTTTATTCGAAAACAAACAAAATATTAATATAATTGATTACTTTTGATTATTTATTTCCGTTTTCTTGACTTAATTTTTTTCCTGAAACCTTAAGAAACAGGACAGAGATTATTATATTTATCGGAAAGTCATTTGAGAATATTATGTAATAATCAGAGATGTAATTTTTTAAGTATAATAAAGTTTTAACCTGTGACAGGAATTTTTTTCTCAACTCTTCTCCACATTTTTTCTTATTTTTTGGAGTATTTTTTCATGATTTAAGGATTTATTCAAAAGGATTCTTTCATGACAAATGTGTGCAAGGGTTTTTGGTTTGCTTTAGACACACAGGGGTTTACAGAATCCAGTTGCCATTGCGAAGTATATAATGTGGCTGGCACCAGAATTTTTTAGTAATTAATTTCCTTTTCAACCTGAAGATCAAAAACTATTTCGAGTTGCTGAACTGTAAGAAATTCCGGATCAAATAACGGTATTAAGTACTAGCATTTTAGAAGCATCGTCCATTTGTACTGTAAAATATTATGCAGTAATTTTTACAGTAATATTTAAATTGATTTGGTGATTTTACGATAACTATTACTGTAAAAATTACAGTATACCAGATTTTTTGTTCCGTAACAAGTTCCGGTAAAAATGGATTTTATCTTGAATAATGAATATTACATTTTTACCGCAAAATGCTATGCAGTATTTTTTATAGTAATGTTTAATTAATTAGAGTTGTTCAGTGATTTTACGATAATTATTGCTGCTATATATCAGATTATTTGTTCCGCAACATGTTCCGCTAAAAAATGGATTTTACTGTAAAAAGTACCTGCACTCGATTTAATCCGGTATTTTTTACAGTGCGGCTCTTAAAAATTGTTCCTGGCTCTAAGACATTTGTTAATTCAGTAAGTTTCCCAGATTTTGAGGCAAACACATTTCTTACACAAGTCTAAAAATACTTGAATATAAATAATTAACATTTTTACAAATTAAAGCTAAGTTTTAAGTTGTAAAAAATTATTAACTTTTAACAAATACTGCAAAATTTAGAAAGAATAATCTGAATTGCCAGTAAAGCTTTTGATGAGTTTGTATTCACTTTTGTTGAAACTTGCCTTAAGTTTTGTGGTACAAATCCAACCAGACATGTATTTCGGATCAATACTTTAATGAAATGGGCAATTTTATGCAGTTTATAATTTCACTTTGTTTGACGAACGGCATCGATCAACCCAAACTATTGTTTCATAATTAATCAAATATAGTTTTGAACAATTACTCATTGTAGAATTATGGCAAACGTTCCTATTTGATAAATATATATAGCTGAGAAATACATTATCAGTTAATCAATACCCGCTGACTGTATTGGGGATTTAGATCACAGGGTCTAAGGGCAAATGCGAAGTATTTGTTCAGGTTTAAGTTCTCATAGTCCTGATACTGTATCATTTAACAGGTGGTAAACACCTAACAAAGATTTTGCAGGATTAATGACTTGATATAAAAATAATGACTTAGTGATAAAATCTTAAAGTTAGCTAAGTTTAATCTTATAAACCGTTTATGATTTACATATATCCCCAGTTTTTCTTAAATGATTAAAACACATATTAGGCTTAATTTTTTTTCAGCTACAGTTTTCTAAAAACAATTTTTTTTTTGAAAAGTCCATAAACCTTCTCTGGGAAATCCATTAACGTTTTTGGAATAAATTAGCAACTTTGATTACTGGTTGAGTTGTGTTTCAAGTTACATCTGTCAGTGGAGTATGGCTTAGTAAGTCGATCTAGGAATGCCAAGCCTGAAAGACAGATAGTACTAGAAATTGCCATTCAATGAGTCGGATGATGATGCGTAGAACTGTAGTGCTACCATCTATGTGTGTTTCAGAGAATCAGTCATTATCTGATTTAAATATTTGCCTTTTCTTCATAAACATATGGAACTTTTCCCCCAAGAATTATGATAGTCTAACATACAGTTAAAACTCAACTCTTTAAGAGTATTTTAGATTCTTTTTAACAGTCTGTTCAACACACTGTTATAATTTTTTTAAACTGTGTTAGACTATCGCAATTCATACATTAAACGAAAGTTGTATTAAATTCTTGAAAAAAGAAGAACAAAAAAAAAAAAAAAAAAATTTTTTTCCTNTTCTTTTCCCGCTTATTTTTAGATACAATAGCTCAGATTTTATAAATACTAAGTCATAAATGTTATTAGTCACAAGTCTTAAAAATTTGCAACGTATTTTTGTTGAAATATCCTAAATTTAGAAAACCTTGACCGTTTAAATTTTAATGACTACTATAAAGCTACTATACAAGCTTTGTAACTGCACTAAACTCAATAAAGTATATCACAACCTGATATCATATACACCAGTTAATTTTTTTCATGAAAAANAAGAAATGAGTTTAAAAAAAAAAAAAAAAAAAAACAAGCATAAAAAATTATTGAGAGGAGATATAAAAAAACCTCTACAATTCCTGAACTTACTCAACTACTATTAGTTTCGCTGATGGCTCAGGGGATAGAGCGTTCACATTCCAATGCGGCGAACCGGGTTCGAATCCGAGTCGATACGAATTCCGCATCCGGCTTGTGCTGACCACAGTGCTGACGTGAAATATCCTTAGTGGTAGACGGATCATGGGTTAGAGATCATGGATCATGGGTATTTTCTAATCTGTAGTTATATAAAGAAAAGTAATTATTTTAAGAAAATCAAAAGAATTCTCTTTATTTAATTGGAATTTTGAAAATTACTTTACTATAAATCATTCCCTTCCATCATTCTATTCCATTAAAAGTGTAGACGAAAAGTTCATTAAAATAGCAAATTTTGAACTTTTTTTTTGTTTATAATTTTTATTATATGTGCTAATTTTAGCAACATATGTTTGATTAAACCTAATTTTTAAAATTTCTCTGCCCGACTCTGTTAAGGCCGAAGACAACATTTTAATTTATGAGTAATTCCGTAAATTCTACTATCGGCGGAGTGCTATACAAGTTTATACTATCGTACTCAACTCAAAAAAATGTATAGCAGCTTGATATCATACTCACTGGATAATATTTTCCAAACAGCCAGGGGAAAAATTTCTCCAACCTCTTATGTCAGATTGCCCTTAATCGTTTTTTTCTTCCGATGAAGCATTACCACGACCCTGATATTACATTAAGATGACTTTACGTGATTCCCATGAAAACAGTCGCTAACTTTCCAAAATTACTTTCTCGTTGGCAACATGGATGGATGTTGACTTGCCGAGATTTCTTCACCAGCGCACAGACATGTTTACAAATAAAAAGAAAAACAACTGCATCCCTTTCATGGACATACCAAATAAAAGTAATAAATGCCACAACGAAAATTCTGAACCATTACAGAAAATCTAGCTGGAAAAGTATGGAAGAATTTCTAAGTTTAGGTTCATATTGTGCTATTTGTGGAACTTTAACCGCGTTCATTTCTCTGTGGAATTCTAAAACTGAAGGGAAAAAAATGGCGGTAAAGGGAGGGGAATCTTAAGGTAAAAAGGTAAATGACTATTCCAAATGGTGAAAAAAATAATAAGCGCACTGCTGCCAGATGCAACTGTGTAATAATCTTTCTTTAGATAATCTTTGAAGTAGAAAGAAAGTTGAGATTACATGCTTTTTTTTTCTTTCTTTTTTCTTTTATCTCCTTTACGAAACTTCTGTGCGAAATTGAATTCGTCGTAGCATTCACAGGGCTAGATCATTTAGATATTTCGTTTCTTTTTAGGGTAATATCCTGCATTTTATTCGTTTTGATTTTAAGATTAAAAGTATCCTGATTTACTGTAAAGCAGTGAATATTGAATAGAGAAAATTTGTATTTCGAATTGTGGTTTACTTAGATAGCAATGTAAAACTTATTTTCATCAATTCGTAATAAAATAACAGTCAATTCAAAAATATAAATATTATACATGTATTTCATTTTATTTTTATCCCCATAGTAATAAAATGTATGCGCCAAACTCACTTATTCCTTGAGGTTATTCAACAATTTGAATGCATTTTTTTATTTATATATATTTTTATTTTTTCTGCTCAATTATTCGCCTTAATTTTTTCATTTGTTCCTTTAATAGATAATTTTATTTCTGTATTCTTTTATTAAATTGGCGCCAAATGTTAATATTTTTTTTTTTGCCTTCAATCAAACATTTTTTTCTTGAAGATGGAGAGCTGCATATAAGGTTGACTCGACAGTTCTATCGACAAAGGTATTCAATTCGAGAAGGCTTCGTGGATTAAAAAAATCATATTTAATTTCAATACACGTTTAGCCTAAAAAGCGAGTGATATCATTGGTGACATTTAGCTTATCTCAATTAAGATGTCACGTAAAAGTCAAAATGAGAATAGATCTGCTTGTCCTTCAAAAGAAGGATATGGAAGAATGAAACAAGTTCCTTGAATCTAAAATTTATTTGCTTGAAATAGTTATTAAATCCATAATTTTTTTGTATTGTTAAAATATTTTTGTTCTAATTTAAATCAAAGAAAGACTAAATGATAATAAACGAGTTGATTTATATCCAAAAATATTAAAATAGTTTTAATTTTTTTTACGTCTGTTTGAAGCTAGTTTAAAAACTTTTTTTAGTGGCGTAACAGCCTATGGTGGATCAAGCTTTCACGTCCTTGGCTCAAGCCAGCTTCCATGACCTTGGGCCCGGAGGTGCAAGAGCAGATGTTCCAGTTGGGTAGTGATCCTTTAGAAATTTACCATGAGTTTGCCAAAAGAAAATGCCATAAGATATCCCTATGGGGTTTTATATATGGCAAAATTTTACCACATTTTTTTGCCATAAATGTGAGGCAAATTCTTGCCATACTCATACGGCAAACTCTTGCCATACGTATACGGCAAAAGTGACCGAATAATACTCTGTCCAGGTATCGGTGTTACGTTTGCCTTGCCGTCGTCTTGACTGCAGTAGAAATTTTAAAGTTGAAATGCTGCTTTTTCGTTAAAATAATCGAAAATAATTTTAAATAACTATAAATTTCCAGAATATGAGCGAAATTTATTAAAAAAACAATTATTGTTTCTAATAGATTGGCTTAATTAACGCAAAATTGTGCTGGATTGTCGAAGTTTGAATAAAATACGACAGCTCCCTTCGGCTGCCATGTCCTCTCACACATATGAATAACGCATGCGTATGCCTTTATTTTGCTTTAAGTTTAATGAGGGGTACTTTTCTTTAAGCATACCATTTGATTATCGTGTTTCACCATATAATACCATATGAATTTCTATGGTTACCATATAATACGATATAAATTTTTATGGTTACCATAGAGTACCATGGGTGTGTCTATGGCAAATGGCTTGTCTATTGCAACGGCCGAGAGCAGAACCCTCAGAGTTTAGTCTCCAAGCATGCTTGGTACTCAATTCATCAACCCACTGAAGTACTGAAGGGATGAAAGGCTGAGTCAACCTAGATTGGTTTGAGGATCAAACTTTGGATCTGTCGCACGGGAGCGCGAAGAGTTACCAGCCAGTTACAGGACTTCGTTCGATAAATTTAGTCCGTTTTTAAATGTTGAATAAAACTTTTGTTTTCAGAAAAAACTATTATCTACTAGATTTAAAAAAATAGGTCTGAGCTATAAAAAGTATTATGGTACTACTTTTGAATCCTCTTCTGCGTTAGACAAATAATTAAGAAAGTTGAAATATGCAAATCGCCGTTTAAATAAATTCATACTAATTCCTCCAGGGGTATTAATATTCGTTAGTGAAGAAACACAATTAAAAATAGTCGTGAGTTACTCACGAAATAAATGTAATTAAATACTAAAAAAGGTTATTAATTAACTCTTAGGGGCTGTAAAAGTTTTCATAGTTACAATGTATAGTTATTAATCATTATATTTTTAAAGGAAAGTATTTCATGTTTTAAATACATTGAAAATGAAAATCGAAGTAAAGAATTAAACATTGTATTACATGCTAATATTTTAAAAGCAGCTATAATTTGCATTTATTTGGCAGAGTATTTAAATGACATATATTTTTGAATAGCAAAAAATATTCAAATTTAATTTATTATATTGAAAAAAAAAATGACTTCATTTCTTTATGATAACCGCTGGATGACCATTTTCATTAAAAAATATTGACTAGTATTTAAGAAATTTGCAATTTAGTTAGCTTTTGACAAAACACATTAAGAACTCTCCTAGCTGTTCTTATGATTAATTTATGTACATTTTTCTTAGCTTTTTTTTAAATTATTGTAGTTCTTAGAATTCGTTTATCCATTATTAGTGCAAAATGTCTGAAAACCCTCCTATATACATTTAAAATAGCCAAACTTCCATAAACTTAATTAAAATTAATTAATTAAAATTAATTTTAATGCATGCAAAAAAGGACGCGTAATTAGAATTTGATAATGTTTACTCACTTATTTGATGTACTTAGCAATAATCATGAAATGCTTGTTAGCGTAAAGAACTTTAAAGTTAATGTAAAGTTCGGACTGCTCTTCTATTTTTAAATTTTTAGTATTGTAACAATTATCATAACAATGCATAATATAACGCAAAACAGTCATTAAAACATATCAACACGGATAAATAAATTCTGGTAAAATTACCGTACTGTTTGGTAATGGCATTTCTGAAAAAACAAACAAACATAATTCGCGTAATGAAGCCAAATTATACAGTATTTAAATCATTCATTTGGTACTTTTTCTGTTCACGTAAAGTAACGGTTTACCAGAAATTTTGGTTTTAAAATTGAAAAGTAAATTTAACAGAATAAATGATTTTTCAAACCAACGTTTTAGGTATCATAATAAAATTACCAAATGTTACCACATTTACCATATTTTAACGCATATTATGAAACTTTATTATACTGTTAATTTTACTACAATCTTTATCATAGCACTTTAGTAAAAAATCCCGAACTGTTTATTTATATATATATATAT
>NC_092205.1:50875077-50957598 GCF_043381705.1 Parasteatoda tepidariorum | reverse complement strand
TTTATATATAAATATATAAATTCAGGAAATGAACTTCTTTTTATTTATTTATTTATGATATGAGCATGAAGGATTATTTTTATTTTTAAATAAAATATATTGCAAAAAGTTCTATTTTATGAAGTGCTCTTTCAATAAAAAGATTTGTATGATCAGTACTTTGAAAGCAATTCGAATCTGATACCATGAAATGAAGAGATTTCCTTTTACAAAAGGAGCGCAAATATTTAAATTGCCCAACTCCATTCAATGATATTTATAAAAAAAAATATGCAAAGAATAGTAGTATGTATGAATTTAAACCTATTGTCCCAGTCAAATGCCCAGGGACTATTTTTTATCATCGTTTTAAATTTATGAATTTGATTAAAGCTTGTTGAATATTTAAATTAAAGTTTTTTTATGTTTGTATTGCATAGATTTTCGAAAAAGAAATGTATTTAAATACATTTTATCGATAGATATAAATACATATTAGCAATATTGTTTACAAATTATTCGACTCCTTTTATTCAACTTTTTTTTTTCTCCAAAGGGATTTAAAAATTTTTTTCTTTAAGTACACAGTTAAAAATTTTGGAATGAGTTGTACATAATGTCGTGTAACTTTTGTAACCTGAATATGCATGCTCTTAACTTTATTTAGGCACAGGATCACAAACATTTATATTAAGATTATGAACACTGATTATGAACACCCTCTACTTTTGTGTTTGTTTGCTTTTGTTTATTTTTCTTTAATTTGGCAAACAATCATCAGTGCCTATAGTTTTTCAAGGATCGGTGAAAGTATTGCAATACACTATCAGTTTCATTTCTTAAATTCTGCTAGTACTTGAAATGGTTTTTAATGAGATAAAGCTCTTTGAATAAACACGATTTATTTTATAATGTATAGATTTGTGAAGTAAAAAAGTTTCTTTTACGTTTTAACTTGTAAATAACTTTTTTCAGTTTTACTTTCTTCACTTAATTTAAGTTTCTTTAAATATTTCTACTTTGAACAAAATTTCTCATATTTTTAATTTACAATCTTAGAATAAAATTGTCTATTGTGTTAAAAAATGACCTACGAAAATATAGTGTGCTTAATTTTGTTAGAAGTTAGAATAAGCAAATAATTTTTAAATACAGTGTTTGTTAGTTAAATTAAAGAAATTTCTTTTAAGTTGATTAAATATAATAGTGATTAATTATTTAATTTTTAAAAAAAATCTAGATTCATAAAAAACATATTATTTTAGAAAAAAGACATTTGCAACTTGTAATGCAACAAAAGTAGTAATCATAATATCACACTTCTACGTGATTACATAACATTGTGGTTTATCGTAATGGAAAGTGTTCGATTTACACCGTATTAATACTGCTTCAAATAAGATGAGCATTATTGTTTAGGATATGCCGATAATATGGTTCAAAAATTGAAGAGGTTTTTCTGAAAGTATGAAAAATAATATCAAACTGTCAATTGAACAAAAAAAAAGTTGTAAAATAGAAATAAAACGAATACAGTTACGTTTAATATTAATACATTATTAATAATAGAATATTAAGAGAATAATGAATGGAACAATAAAAAGCGGAACAATATAATGAATAGAGCATTATTAATAGAAAAATTGGAGATACCTTTATTACAGCCTGAATTTTATGCACAGCTTGACCTTTTCTAATTAAAATATGAATGCACACAATGCATTCGTTTGACGTATAACAATTTTACGTAGTTATGGCTAACTGTCCGAAGATCTGTGGTCAGTAGAAACTGCAAGTAGATCTAGGGTAGTTATGAATATTGTGTGCATTCTTTTTTAAGTTGTAGCTTTTTCCTCAATAGAAATGGTTTTGTTTTATGGTTACCGGGGACGGTACCCCCTGAAGACGTCGGCTTCGGTGGTCATATTTTTATTTTATTTCATTTGTTTTATATANTAATTCGGTCCAGAGAACGGTTGAAAGTTTGGACCCCTTAATGTTAATTCTACTTTTTGCGTATCACGAGAACTTTTTAAGCGAATCGAACATTTTTGCATACAGTTACGGAATTTGTTCATTCAAAATTTGTAATTCTATGTCAAAAATAATTTTCAAGAATTTTTTATTATTTTTATTATTTTATATAATAATAGTCGAAAAAAATGTTGAGTTTTAAGGTATATAAATGTTTGCATTATTTTAAAGAATACAACTTTATATGGAATGAAATTAATGGAATAGTTCCCATGAAATCGAACACACAAAACTCAAATATTTAACTAAGAAAACCTTTAGTATATTATTGTTAGCTTAAAATATGGATGTACCGAATGTTCATAACAATCACAGATCCACTTGTAATTCTACGAACCACAAATCTATGGACAGTTAGCCATAATTACATCAGATTGTTGTACGTAACACTACGCATATGTATTGTGTGCATAGATGTTATGAATAAAAAGATCAAGCTGTAAATAATTCGTTTATTTTGCTTCATTTTAGCTTTACAACTTTTTTTTCAATTTGAATAATAGTTAGATCTTAATTCGCCTTAAGAAACTGAACTTGTTAGAAAATCCGGTTCACCTTTTTATCGGTTAATCCTAAAAAATAATATACAACAAAATTGCAACAATATTAATAAGAAGCTAAATTGAACTTTTCTCGTTTAAGTTAAACTACAATTTTATGAAATCACGTTGAAGAAGTGTGACATTGTGGTTAATGTATCTGTTATATTGTAAGTTGCAAATACTTTCTCTGAATTAACATACCTCACGAGTCTAAGTTCTTGAAAATAAGTTTTACACTTTTTATTTAAAGTTTTATATCGACACGGCTTCCGTAGAACAGCATCACTGGTTGCGGTCAGTGAGCGGGTGGGTGATAAATTTAATCAATCTGCGTAGGGCCCGAGAGTGCACTGTATCGGTCCTCAATAAAATATTCTACCTTAAAATACTTAGCTTTGCGTACAGGTTTAATTTAATTTTATAACCGTCGTTGAACAGCCGACCCAATTTTTATGGGTTTGCGACTACTAATGTTCAACTCCGTAGTATTGTAGTTTTGAACCAGATCCAGAAGACAAGGGAACTCCTGGATCAAGTATTGGGAGAAATCTGCTTTCGTGGAGGACTTTTTGATGGAGCTAAACCGCATTCGCGTTACATGGAGAGGAAGATCACGAGAATTTCCCACGGTTAGCCTGACGGCAAGGGGACTCTAACCCATGATCCGTCTACCACTGAGGATATTTCACGTCAGCACTGTGGTCGATGCAAGCCGGATGCGGAATTCGTATCGACTGGGATTCGAACCCGATTCGCCTCATTGGAAGGCGAACGCTCTATCCCCTGAGCCATCGTGGCTCTTGCGTACAGGTTATAGGGATACCAAAGTGGGGAAGCCACCCCCTTTGTAGAGGATCAAAATTGTGACGACATTTTCAGGGATGTTTAACAGATCGTCGCTGATTGCCCACTCTATAGCTCTGTATTGCGACGTAAATAAAGTACTACTACTTTTTTTCAAAATTTCATTATAAAATTTTTCTTTTCTTTTTTAAAACATTTTATATTGATTCAAGTTCTTTGTTTAGATAAGGTATCTATGCCATTCCTTAAAATAAGCCGAAATCTTAAAGAAAAATTGTAAGTCTAATTGATACATCATGAAGTTTTTGTATAATTATAATGTAATATCGTAAATTTTACTAAATGATTTATATTGCATAAAAGATTTCAACATTCTTTTTGTCCTTTAGAATAAACTATAGGATTCTTTATAAACAAAGAGTGCTTGATTCATGTATTAAAACAAAAATGATTTATCGCACACAGTTTTTATCTGTGAATAATCGCTAAGTTTCTGGTGAATTCACAGATATCTTACTTTCTAATGCATCCAGAGCCTGGAAACTTCGAATAGGTAGATAGAGCATTTGTCACCAAAAATATGGCCAGAGAAGTTAAGATTGCCAAATTGGTCGCCAAATCGTTGACGGTCCTACTATCAATGAGAACGTCTTTGCTTTGCTTATAAGTTGTTATTGTTTGTTTAACATAAAGGCAAGTAAAAATGCGGATTTTCATTCAAATGGCTCATGGTATGCAAAAATAACTGCAGATTTCTTATTTTCAGAAAAAGCAAACAAACAAGAAATACATATTTATTTCTAAAGGACATTTTCCATCGTGTACAGCGTTGTACACTATATTTTTCAAATTATTTACGTTTTCTTTTTGCAATTTTCAACAATAAATAAAATAAATCACATTTTTTTATTAAATCTCAGTCGTAATGTTTAGTAAAATAAAACAAAATAATTAAATGGATTTTTTTAGTTTTTATTTAAAGTGTTTCCTGTTTTTTACCCCCACTTAGTCTATTGTGTCGAGAATCGCAATTAAGACGATTATTTCCTTATAAAATGTCTATTTATGGGATAAAAAACCAATACAATTGAAGTCATTTTTATTAGTTTTTAACTTTTTATCATTTTTTCTCCAGGCTATAAAATGTTTGAAACTGCTTTTAAAACGTGTTTATGTTTTTTATGCGTTTCCATTAAAGTTCATGCATTAATGTTTTTAAAAACAAAATAAATGTAAAGAAGAACTTAACAATTTAATTCGGTCTCAAAAGAGAATTTAAGATGAAACAAATTACTTCCGTAATAGAAGTAACATGTCTCTCTGGGAATCGATTGATTAAACTTAAGTTTGAATTAACTTGTTACAAAGAGTTTGTTAGTGACTAATTTATTTCCTTTTAAAGACACTTTAAGAATATATTTTAATTTTTAGTATATTTTAATTTTTAATGCGGATTTTTAATTTTAGTTAGCATTTATCTTATCTGGTTATTATCTTGCCCCTCAGTAGAACTATGCTTATGACATAACATAGTTAGTAATTAAATTTGATTATTTATACAAGTCAGTTCCAACAAAAGTAAAATAAACAATGCCCAAATATCATGGAAGACGTTTTTTTTTGCTTAACGATAACGTTGTTGCTGTTCTTTCTATGACACTTGGACAAGCCAAGCAAGCCAGACCTTAGCCTTTTCGATTTAAGTCAGGAAGATGCTCTTTTCGTTTGACAAAAGAGCACCGCAAAGGTAAAAATATATATCTTAGCTTAGAACATCTCGATTATATGTCCGCACCTCTCTTTCGTGAGGCTACTTCTACAATTTCTACATAGATTTTCACCAGATCCATGAACTCATGACACTTGCTCTTCGATTTACCACAGGACTTTTACGAGCACAGATATCGCATAAACTCGGTGGGTCTTAGTGGAGTCGATGATCAAACTCTGTCCCTTCCGGACAGGAGTCCGATTCCCTAACCGCAAGGCTACCATGGCTCAACAAATATAACGATAAAGTTTTAATTGGTTACAGTTTGAAGTTGCAAAGATATTTGCAACTTAATTGCATTAGTATATCTTTGTTTGAATGCAACGGGCACCAATTAATATTTATCAAAATTATTTTTGATTATGTAAATTGTGAACTAATTCTATGTACAAGTTCAGCTCGTAAGGCCCAGTGTTCCTGTATCAGAAACACTTTTCTTTATCAAATATAGAAACTGATAGCACAATTATATCTTTACTTGTTCAAATAATGTAGAAACAGAAAATTCTTACCCACCGTAGTACAATTATAGTAGTAACAAAAAGATTTTCATTTTGATCTGCTATTTTTAAATAAGTTATGAATTTTTCAGAACCTAAAGCCTAAAAAACACTATATTACTATAAGCATTAATTTAATACCAGTCCTTTTATATATTAAACATTCTAAATCTTTATGCAATATTAAAATTTAGTAAACATTAAAATTATTCTTAATGAAAATAAATATAGGAATCTTGTAAACAAATTAGGAGAAAGTAAAATGAAATATTGTGGTTTATATTGAGAATTGTCTAATCAAGGTTTGATATTAGCATTTTAATTAGAACCAACGTCCTTCAGATCAAGTTGTAAGAGTTAAAACTTATGTGACACATAAAAGTTTTAAAATAACTGACTTATTTATTTGACTAGTGTGAATTATTACAACTGTTTAAGTTATTAACTTACTTACACAATGTGTAAGTAGTGCAATTATATGTAATGTAATTATAATGTAATAATAACATTGTGTAAGTTATCACTACTTATCTAGAACTGAATAAAAAGGCTGAACAGGTGTGTTGTTTAGGGATCACTGCCTTAACTGTAGAATTAATTGTAAATCATTTATTAATTCAAGCAAAATCTTAATGGAAAAAATGTTGTTTGCTAAAACCCATTGAAGAAATATTTAATATTTTTCTATTCTTACACCGACCTTACAAATTTTTGCGGCTCACCTTTACATTTTTTCCCACTGAAAACTAATTTAAATAAATTAATAAATCGAAGTAAAAGTAAGGACCTCTGTAAAATTACTTCAGCCTTTGCGCAAACTCATATAACCGTGTTTTTCGTTAACTGAGTAAAGGAAAATACAAGTTTTTCCCTGTGCATTTCTCAGAAGGGAATTTTTTTTTGACATTTCAATGTGGTTATTTTTTTTTGTGCGAAGCCGTCTATGAAGTGTGGTGGGTAGAGTCTACACCTATTACGATTTTAGCCGGAGCTCAATTCCCCTTGCTCTGATCACATTGCCCTCCCACCGATAGTGCGTTAGTGCACTGTAAAAAATTCCAGATCAAATTCTGTAAAATGATCCGGTATCCAGGTTTTCGGTATTTTTAACGGTAAAATCTATTTTTACCGTGAAATTTTACTGAATAAAAGAATCTGATGTACCATAATTTTTAAAGAAACATTTATCATCAAATTATTGTATCACTGTGGTTAAGTAATTGTTACTGTAAAATATATAATGGTATAAGATTTTACGGATGATGCTTAGAGAGTGTCAGTAATTGTTACTGTAACTTAATCCGAATTTCTTACAGTGTCGTTTGAATTCCTGGTGGTTTTGGAGTAGGAAAAGGCGTAATATTTAAGCCAGGAAGTTATTACCAGTGTCTTACTTAATCTGTTATTGTAAATTTTACTGAGTCTCCGGTGAATATTTTTTCGTAGTTATTCAGAAACGTTCCATTTCTAATTCTCGTTAACTTTATATGATACACCTGATAAATGATTTCCAATAAATTCTCATAGATATTGAACAAAAAAGACAGCTTTTGTTCCTTTATTTTATAAATAATTTTTCTTTTTTCTCAGAAAATTTCATAAAGCATGTTCTGCATGCTTAAAAATAAAACATTTTACAAAATATTCTACGGTAAAAAGTGAATGGCGTATTTGTAATAATTCACCATTTCATTGTTATCCTATATTTATCATAACTTATCTTGAACCTATATATTAGTATCCATATACACAATTCACCTCTTTCATATATCAGTGGATATCTGTATCATAAGCCTTCATATTTAATTCAATGGCTCTCGTTTATTGACAATGATAAAACCGAAGCATTCGTCATCACATATTAATATTACATGTTCTGCTGATGTTGCTCTAGGACATTCGGGACTTTTATATGAAATTTATTCAGATCATCTCATCTTTTTAATTCGACCCACCTAACACTTGTTAAATGTGTTTAAGTATCTCAGAGTAATTTCGTTTCTGTAACTTTAATATAAAAGATAGATTTTTGTTTCACTTTCTATAATCTTGAATGCTTCAATTAAAAAATTTTCTTTAATTTGATTTTATAATTTCAAAGAAAGTAGTTAAACTCTCTATTTTTTGTTTGAATTGATTTATGCTATTTGAAGATGCTTAAATATTTTCAGATTAATCTTGTTTATTATAAAGTGTAGATTTTTGTTTATTTGTTTAGTTCTCCATAATCTTGAACGTTTTGCCGTACAACTTTTCATTGATTACATTTTTTAAATGAAAAAAAAACAAACACTTAAGGCTAAACTATCTATTTTATTGTTAGAACCCATTTATATTATTTAAAGATGTTAAAATATTCTCAGAGTAATCTTGTTATTATGTGGCTTTAATATAAAAAGTAGAATTGTGTTTATTTGTTTAGCTTTATATTATCTTGACTGTGTTGCCCTCTAACTTTTCTTTGAATACATTTTTTAACTTCAAACAAAAAATGGATAAACTGTCTGTTTTATTGTTAAAACTCGTTTGTACTATTTGAAAATATTTAAATATTCTTAGAGGCATCTTGGTTTTTATCCAGTTATAACATAAACATTAAGTAGATTTTTGTTTATTTTTTTTTGCAGCCTTAAATGATTAATTTTATATTTTTTCTTCAATTTCATATTATAACTTTAAAAATGGATGAAATTTACTTATTTATTATTAGATCTCACCTAACAATAATTAAAGATACTTAAATATTCTACATGTTCATCATTAATAAAATTAAAATTTTTCAAGTCTTTTTTAGCAAATACATTTAATTTTTCTATCATTTATTAGACATATTATGCTCTCTAGTGCTTTAGTTATGTTTTTTTTATCAAGTTATCAAATATTTCTCTTCTCTAGGCAAGCGATAAAACAAATTAAACCCTTTTACTAGACAAATTTTTCTTAAAAGTCGTTAAAAAAAACTCTAATAAAACGTTAGCTGTCATGACACTTGCTGTCCTGACACCTCGAGTAAACGACATGTAAAGGGATAAAAAAACTTCTGAAATCGCAGGGTGCCTGTCAAGATGGAATGAAGAGGAATGTTAGACTAAGATTAACTCCCAAAGTAACATCTTCTCTTAGAAAAAGTTTAATCTTTTTATGCTTCGGTTGTTAAATTTGTTGAAGAAAGCGCCGTGTAGAATTTTTGCTTCTATTTGCACATAGTTCTAGGCAAAGATAGCTTCATCTTTGTATAGCAATTTCTTTTAGTTTCCTAAATAGTTTCTGCTACGACTTTTCTTTCAGTTTTATTTTTCATGAAAAGTTAGTTTAATAGTAAAAGGCGAGGTACAGGAACTAAAAAGATTATCAGCTAAATTTTATAATATTTAGGGATTACATGCAATAATTTAACAAAAATTTAAATTTGGAAGATGTTCAAATTAAATTAGTAGTTTGACACGAAATAGCTTTTGAGTTAGGTGGTTAAAGCGAATTCTTTGAAATTTTAAGACGCGAGAAACCATAATATCTCTGAACTTTGTTGCAATTTAAATACGGTTGTAAGTTGAGACAATTCATTGTATTTCTTAAACTTTATAAAAAACCACTGCTGTTGAATTCGAACGGCTAAAAACATGAAGCTTTCACGATATATAAAATTACATAAAATAAATTTAATCGATGTTTAAACTAGTAATTTGGCGTGAATTACTTTTTGAAATAATGGGGTTTAAATACATTGTTTGAGACTTATGAAGGTGCTAAACCATAATATTGTTGAAATTTACTAGGAATAGTGACCTCGCTTTCCAATGAGGTGGCCCGGATTCGAATCCTAGGGATTGCTGGCTGATACGAATTCCGTACCTGGCTAGCACCGACCTCAGTGCTGTAAAATATCTTCTGTGGTAGACGGATCATGGGTTAGTCCCCCAGTCACCAGGCTATCTGTGAGAGGTTTTAGTGGTTTTAATCTCCATGTAACGCAAATGCCAGTAAGTTTCATCGAAATGTCCTCCACGAAAGCAAATTTCTCCAAATTCTTAATGCAGGAGTTCCCTTGACTTTTAAATTGGGTTCAAAATTACAAGGCTACAGAGTTGATCATCGGTTGTCGTTACTGTTATATATGAAACGGTTATAAATTTTACTAAACGATTCTGGGGTTCAACTTTTACGGAAATATGATTTAATTCTACAATTAAAATTGTAAAAAATCCGTACCATATAATGCTACAATTTACAGATTTTAACGTTTAACGTTGAGTGAATTCTTCTGATTATTAAGTTGAACCATTATATAGTATTAAATTCTGTGGTACCACTTAAGCGTACGTACGGTTCAATTTAAAATTTCTATTATGTAGTAGAAAATCTGTGCCACTTTATGCTTCAGTTTGTAAATTTTATGTTTAAATGTTGAACGAATTTTTCTGATTGTTAAATCGAACCCATATTATCGTATTGCTGGAACTTTATTACACGATACTGTGTTTCGAATTGGGTGGAGGTTCGATTTAACTTAACATCTCATTAAAGTCAGAAAATCCGTATCATATTACGGTACAACGTTAAAATGATTTTTCTGATAGCTAACTTTAACCACATTATAGTATTTCCGAAACTTTATTAAATGATTATGTGATTCAGCTTCACTGCCAGAAATTTATAGAAAAAAATGGTTAAATAACAATTTATTTATTCCATATTCAAACAAAACAGTCAATTAACCATAAATAAGATGGCATTCAAACTGTTAACTGTGAGAAAAACCTTTAATTAACTGCTTTCAGCTATTAAGGTTAAGCAACTAGGATTTTATCGTGCCAACTAGGCTCACCTAATGAAGCCACTTAGTTCCGAGATGCTAAGCACGTATTATAGCCGAGAGGGCTAATCTGTCGAACTCATGGCTGAGAGAACCGGTGTTCGAATCTCCCGTATGCGTATTGACAAAACATACCGTAGATTGTAAAGGGGTTGGCGAAAATATCTATCGGCGTTGAAGGAGCGTCTCGCAAATCGCCAAACAGCTGTGTGCTTATGTTTTTGTTTTGTTTTCGGTATCACGTATCTATCANGCTAATCTGTCAAACTCATGGCTGAGAGAACCAGTGTTCGAATCTCCCGGATGGCACAATATTTCTCCCATTTCCTTCGCAGGAACAATTTCTAGCATCCAGCATTTCAGATTAATGACCCTAAACTGTTAGAATACGATGCTCTCATTCAAGCACAGACAAGACTGCTTAACACAAAAATGTGTAGTATTCCCCATCTCTTATTAAACCACATTCATTAATTCATTTGATAAAACACAACTCAACCACAATCTAACTCTATTGCTCATTGCCTGACTAAAAGCTTAACCTCAATGTCCAGTCAAATTTTTTAAGGGCTTTTAACCATACTAGTTGTAAACGGTTTCAAAACCGTGAACCAATGAAGTGACTATGTTTTTTACCGTAAATTTTACGGTTAATTGGATGAACAGGCTGCTACAGGTTAATTTAGTATGAAAATTCTAACTGAAGAGCTTTGTAATGTATTTTTGCTCATTTCTTCTTTATTTAAAATAAAGAAGTGAAAAGTAAAAATTCGTATAAATGATCATTACTTTAATGGTATTGACATTTATGAAAGTTAAATTCTTTATTGAGAATTTTTTTATAGTAAAAATGCAGATTGCAGATTTAGATAATATTTAATTTTGGAACTTATAAATTTAACTGATAATATGGAAAGTTCTGTTTCACTTCATTTTATCATATGCAAGAGAAGGTTATTTTTTACAATAAGTTAAGTGTTTTCTATTTAAGTGAAAATTATTTCTTTTACAGTTAGTTTTTTTCATTCTTAGGAGAGTTTATGTGCATATTTTCTATTCAACGTAAATAACATTCTATTTCCAGAATGAAATATTCCTTTTATTCAAAAATTAAAAATAAAAATAAGAAATATAAAATATAAATATTTCTTACTTTTAAATTTAAAATTTTCTATAATTAGTTTCTACAACAGTTGCTTTCGCTGAAATTAAATTTTTTTCTTAGACAAAATGCATCGTTATTTTCTTGTAAAGAAAAGCAATAAACATTTGGATATTCTTTCAGAACGAAAGATCTAGAATAGCAAAATTTCATTTTCTTTAATTATTCATAAGACGTACAAATGAATTTTCTCGTAAATTTAAAATGAAAAGTTCGTTTCTTGGAAGGAACAATCATGTAAATTAATGATTTTTACTAAAACTGCTGGAATTTTTATTTTTATTTTTAACTTTTCTTACTTATGAATTTCAATTCAGAAGTGCAATAAAAATTGAAAGGTGGAAAATTTAATTTAAAAAAAAACTGATTAGTTCAGTTACAGTTAAGTGAATGAGATTATTTTTATTTATTTATCTGCGTCATTTTTTCCAAGTTGTTTATTAAAGTTCTCTTTATAAATTTTTCAATCATGCTCTTTCTTTCACGAAGTTATTAGATTTATTTATTAACAGCATCTGCATAACGTATATGTACAGCGAACGCAAGCGTATAATATCCTTAATTATGAATTAAAATAAAATATCTTGAATTCTGTCTTATTGTCTGTTTATCTTTAATTCTGTCTACTGTCTGTCTTATTGTCTTGTTATTCAGTCTTTGTTTTCTATTTAATTGTGGTTTATTACGTTTCTCTAATCGATTTTTTCGAATCATTTGGAAATTCGACAGCAACATCAGCTTTTTATATTTAAGGCTGTTTTTAGAAGATTTTTCGTCGTAAGATGAAATGATGATTCTTTGCGAATAATATGCTTTTCTTACTGTGAGTTTGCAAGCGTTATTCACGCTGTTAGGTTAAGTTTAGCCTACCTAAAGTCAGCGCTGTCTACATTTATATTGAAAATGGCACAAAACGTCAATATGGAGAAGAGTCACAGTTTTGCGAAAATGAAAAGTGTTTGTGGTTCACTTTTCGAATACTTAAAAACTTACTCCAATGATGCATTACCTGGGGTTATAAAATTTGCAAAAATTGAGAATACGGCAGTGATTTTGATAATTTTCATCAAGATTGAAAAATGCCGCCAAATTGGCTACTTTTAAAAAAGTCTAACAACTTTTAAAATATTTAAGTTATTTGTCCCCTAAAGCCCAGTTAATAAATTCTTCACGGGAAGATCATATAGCTTAAAATCATCGCATTGCTTTAAGTGTAAGGTACTTTAAGTGTGGCTTTTAAGTATTTACGTAAAAACCTTAAATTCTTCCAAAATCTATAAAATAATCTACCATAAGATTGGATTGAAAAATGAAAATATGAGTATTTTTAAATTAAAACTTAAGTTTTATTGTAGGTTTAGGATGAATTAAATTTACATTTTAGGTTAAGATGCAACTTTTTCGTTGTTATTATTGTACAGTCATCATTAGTATTCGAAACTAAATAACCTCCGAAGAGCGTTTTGGTGAAGGTAATAATATGAATGCTAAAATTTTAAATTTGCTGTTATTAAGTACTTTAAATGGACGCAGAAATCAATTTCATATCATCTGTTTTTTTTTTTTCGCTCTAAATATACAAGAATTTAATTGCAGTTTTGTTAGTATTTTCTTAAAAAATTTCTTCGGTTCCTAACAAATCATATGAAGCATATTTATTTTTGTCAAAGAGCAAAATAAATTTTGTAAATTTAATTAATGAAATACAGCATGAAAATATTAACCTACTGATTTCCTAAAGTTGTTTTTTTACGCGATATTCCTTCATTATAATTAACTGTTTAGGTTTTGCTTAAATGTAACATAAATTTCAGAAAGTAGAAAAACTATTTTCCAAACATTTAATTTCAAACAAAAGTTTTAAATAAATAATTTAACATATTTATAAAAATAATTTTCTATGAGGTTCATTTAATTTTTGTGTAAATTCTAGAAGTATTTGAGATTAAACTTCTTTATATGATAACACGAAAGTTTTTATTACTTTGGTAGAAAAGAAAGTACATAAAACGAAAGCAAGTAAAAAGTATAAAAAAAGTTATCTTGAAAAGAAAACAAGAAACAACCTGTAAGTTTTTATTATTTTGGAAGAACAAGGCAAAGGTATTATTGATAATACATTTGCCTTGTTCTATGTTGAAATGTATCTATTTTGTGAAAGAAATCCTAAAAGACGAAAAATACTTAAAAAAAAATTAGATTTTAGAAAAGTAAAAAACAGGGTTTTCTGACAAGTAAAAGCGTTTGTAAAAAACTAGAAAAGCTGTTTTTATTAGAATTGCCCTAGAATTTAAAGATAAGACACTAAACATTCTGAAAACAGTTAGTTAGAACGGTTAAGAAAACTGATTATTGTCTCACATCAAGTGCCTGATTGGAATTTCATTACCAATGAATTATAAAAACCGCGAACGGAGTTAAATTTAAAAATTTATTTTGTTGCACGAAATTTTTAAGAAACATGTTTCCTTTAAATAAGATCTGAATATATTTTTAAACAATTATTCCAATTATTGATTTTACAATTGTTAGTAAAGCTATAATATCACCATATTTAAAATTGACGCAACCGGAAAAATGTAATAAATAATATATGTGTAAGATAGTAATGCAGACAAAATGCGTTTTTGAAATAAACTCATAATTTTTTGAGGTAGATTTTTAAGTGACCGAATTTTTTTCGATGAATGCTAACTTCACGATAAAAAAATTAAACTTTTATCATGTACCGGGTGTTCCGTAAAGACAACCCTCAATGTGTATTTTTAGAATCCTTATGGAAATAAAAGATTCTAATGTTAGTAAAACTATAATATCTACATATTTTAAAATTGACGCACCCGGAAAAATGTAATAAATAATATATGTGTAAGATAGTAATGCAGACAAAATGCGTTTTTGAAATAAACTCATAATTTTTTGAGGTAGATTTTTAAGTGACCGAATTTTTTTCGATGAATGCTAACTTCACGATAAAAAAATTAAACTTTTATCATGTACCGGGTGTTCCGTAAAGACAACCCTCAATGTGTATTTTTAGAATCCTTATGGAAATAAAAGATTCTAATGTTAGTAAAACTATAATATCTACATATTTTAAAATTGACGCACCCGGAAAAATGTAATAAATAATATATGTGTAAGATAGTAATGCAGACAAAATGCGTTTTTGAAATAAACTCATAATTTTTTGAGGTAGATTTTTAAGTGACCGAATTTTTTTCGATGAATGCTAACTTCACGATAAAAAAATTAAACTTTTATCATGTACCGGGTGTTTCGTAAAGACAACCCTCAATGTGTATTTTTAGAATCCTTATGGAAATAAAAGATTCTAATGTTAGTAAAGCTATTATATCTCCATATTTTAAAATTGACGCACCCGGAAAAATGTAATAAATAATATATGTATAAGATAGTAATGCAGACAAAATGCGTTTTTGAAATAAACTCAAAATTTTTTGAGGTAGATTTTTAAGTGACTGAATTTTTTTCGATGAATGCTAACTTCACGATAAAAAATTAAACTTTTATCATGTACCGGGTGTTTCTTAAAGACAACCCTCAATGTGTATTTTTAGAATCCTTATCGAAATAAAAGTAAAACAAAAGTGTGCCCAGTAATAGAAGAGAAGAAAAGCTATTGAAATCTGACAAATTATAATAGAAGGTAAAAGTAATTAACATCAAAACAGGTTTAATTTTAGGATGAAATTTGAAAGAGTTTCTAATAATTATTTCTCAAATTCTCTTTGTTTTCTACTGCAATCAAATATGCCTTGTCGTTTATTATTTTTGTGCGATTTGTTTGATTTCTATAGTGTTTTTGTTTTTTCTAGCTGAATTATTAATTTATAACGCCAAAAGAATGAAGGAAAAAGTGGAAGAAAACCAAAAGTGAATACTTTTTCTTTTCGTTTTTCGATAATTGTTCTAAAATATAAATTACAAAACATGCAGTGTATCTCATTGTTTCGTGCATAAGTTTTGGAATAATTCATTAATTTTTTGTAAATGGCAAGTTACTTAAGCTACTTAGTTAAACTATTTGGGTAACTTAGCTTTTTGTATTGGATATTAAAGTTGTGTTCTAAGGTTACATAACTACTATTACATAAATTACCACAACAACAACGTATAAAAATGCGGGTGATATTAACAGACAGATACAATCATTTCCGCACAATAAGTACTATCATCACAGAAGATAAAATTATAAAAATTTTATGGGATGAATCAAGTTACGACAAGTTTGAACATTTACAGCTGACTGGGAGAAAAAATAAATAAAGGAATGAAAAACGTAGGTGCTGCCACCTGGGAGCAGGAAGTAAAAAAAAAAAATAGAATTTCAAACTGATGGAAAATAGGGGATATAGCCAATTATGCAGCTTTATTTTGAAGTAAATAAAGTATTGCTGCTACTTTCCGAGAGGTTTTTGCAAGTAAATTAGGTTTATTTAGGGTTTTAACAGTGGCAGACAAATAAAAAAATAAAAAATTAAAAATAATAAATAATAAATAAAATAAATAAATAAAAAATAAATACCAAAAAATATATACGTAAAAATGAATAACAAGCAAAAATGAATGAATTTTAATAAATTTAAAAGAAACAAAAAGAGCGAAAAAATGGATTGCTAAAGAGATGAAAAAAAAAAGAACAGAAACGGAAGAAAATAAATGTTAAAAAAAAAAAAAGAAAAAAAATTCTGTATGTAAGCAATTTGTAAAAATAAAGCTATATGTAACTTATACTAGTTATTAATTATCATAAAAAACTCAACTAAGAGTTAAAAGATAGATACTGACATTTTAGAAGTAATACAGTTTTTTTCCTTAGTTGCGTTGATAGGTGCTCAGGGAAAGGATAAAACAAAGAAGAAACATTAATCTCATTCCTCAATGAACAAAAAATGAATTATTCAACGAAATAGCAATTGAACTGAAATGTTTTCATTTTTAGAGAAAATGTGAATAAATATCTGAAAATTCTAATGGCCTTATGTTATATTCATGCAACGAAGAATATTTCACGTTCGAAAGCGAAATTTAAATTCACCCAAATGTGACTAGTGAGGTGAAAGCGGAGCATATAATTCACATCCAGGTGAATAGATCGTGTTTTAGCAAAACAATTTTTGTGAAATATATGTATGAGATGGCTTTTATCTCTATGTATGCTTTTGTACTACTTCAAATTTGATGACAATGCTAATGGCTATATATTAAAACTCATTTTCGCTGATGAAACTTTTATGCGTATTTATTTCTATTGCTTTATTCATCTCTGTAAGTTCACTTATTATTCTAGTAGGGAATTGTTCAAAATTCAATATGTTCATTAGTTGCATGCATATTTGGAAATTTTCATGACCACTTAAAACTAATTAATACTTTTGTGTGATTCATTTACATATTTTATGGCACTATAAAAATATTTTTAAAAAAAATCCTAACTCTAGCCATCACAGACTGTTTGAAATATTCCTTTATTCTTTTATTTATTAAGTTAATATTTAGATGTTAAAAGCTTGTTTTATTATCGATGAATTATTATAATCGAGAATTTTTTTGATTTACTTTACGAATGTAGATATGATGAAAATAAAAGGAGATTTTATGTTTCTAATTATTTAAAAAAAAATCAATCCTTGATTTATATTAACAGATTTAATTGGGCAATTTTATTTTGATATTCAAAATTTGAGATATATTTTTTTATATGGAACTTTTTTTTTCTTCCAAGATATAGTATTTTTTATTTATAGACAATAAATCTGATATTTTCAAAAAGTCAAGTATTGTTCAATATCTTTCCAAGTTTGTTAATTTTTATTAATGATTTTCAAACAATATAAAGTTAGTATAGAAGCTATAAAATGTTCGAAGTTTCAATCAAAAGTCTACTATAAACACTCTAATTTAATCTATTTAATCCAATTTAATCTATTATTATAATTTAATTTAAATCTATTATCGTATTAGAATTTAATTTAAATCTATTATAGTATTATCGTATTAGTGTAAACTAATGATTTAAAAGTTTTTCTTTCCCATGAAATTTTTAAATTGAACATAATTTTAAAATAAATTGATGAAATGAGGTGTTTAAAGAAATATTGAAAAACTATTTAAAATTAAAACTCATAAATATAGACTAGACTTAAATAAAAAAGAAAGACTCATTTTGTTGGTTTTATTTTTTAAGCATAGTTGAACGGCAGACCCAATTTTGGGTTTAAGACTACTAATGTTTAACTCCGTAGTCTTGTAATTTTGAATCCAATCCAGAAGACACGGGAACTCCTGGATCAAGTATTGGGAGAAATTTGCCTTCGTTGAGGATTTTTTGTGTGTGGATGGAACTTACCCGCATTTGCGTTACAGGAGGAGAAAGACCACGAGAACCTTCCACGGTTAGCCTGACGGCAAGGAGACCCTAACCCACGATCCGTCTACCACTGAGGATATTTCACGTCAGCACTGTGGCCCGCGATTCGTAACGATCAGCCATCGTTGGGATTCGAATCAAAATTAAGTACTCTGCTATGAAAGATTTATGCAACACGACTAAATTCGATGATTTAAAATCTTCATTAAATACACAACGCCTGATTTAAATTCCCTAATAATTTATAAGAAAAATGGAATATATCATTTTGCAACTTCTTAGATAAATAAAAGAGAATACCTATTAAAATAATGATTATGATTGATATGATATAGTTTGTTAAATGTTAGAGTTTATTGCATTGAAAATAGTACATAGTTAAATTATGCTCTGTCTTATTTGAAGAACGATTTATGTTCAATTTTTGCAAAAATTGCTATTGGACTTTCATTTGTTGCATTTTGAGGACTGCTAAGTTTCGACATATCAATAACGTCAAAAATAGGTTCTCCCCTAGAGTTATTACACAGTAAAGGTGGATAGTAGTTGGGAAAAGCCATCTCCTTTTTTCCTAACTTTTCAGGACATTAACCGTTCTTTCCCTGTGGTCTTCATATTTTGAAATTCTAAAATATAACTTCAAATAAAGTTCTCTTATTAAATTTTAGTGCAATTATTTATCCCAACGTTCCTAAAGAATTATGCATTTTTTCCTCACTTAAGTAATATTTTGCTGAAAGAGAAGCAATTCCATGTAAACAGATGCTTTCATTTTACTTTACCTAAAGCGCTTTTATGTCCAACAGAATTTATTAATTAATGATTTTCAATAAAATATGCTGTCTGGCGGACTAAAAATTCTATGGAATAAATTTTATTTCTGTTTAATGTTTGACGCGTATATAATAAGATTAAACTTTATGGAGGCTGAAAAATATTTTACAAAGGATTATCATTCCCCCCCCCCTGAAAATTCTTATTCACTGATAGTATTTTTTAATTAATTCAGCCTTTTTCTTTTATTAATCAATTTTATTTTACATAGAACATAATCTCATAAATCTCAAAATGTATTAAGTTTCCTAAATTTCGAAATGCATTAAAATGTAGTCCTCGAAACTATTTTGTTAACACTGTAAAAATGGATACTTAAATATCAAGAAACTTCTTCGCTGTTGAAGAAATCATTTTCTTCAATTAAAGTGAAATAATTATCATCACTTCTTCGTGGAAAAGAATTTTGTCAAAATTAAAAAAAAAAAAAAATTCCTAATTCAGTTTTTCACCAAAAAAAAAAACAAAAAACAAACTGAAAGTGTCTAATGTATCTAATTTTTCATCTAATCACTTTATCGCAGGCATAACGCAACGAAGACAGATGGATCAAAGAGATAAATTACACCCATGAATGAAGCGGGATTCGAACTCCGGACTAAGCAAGTACGAAACACCATTCCTTTACCACCATAGGAGGCCAGTTGGCTTAATTCGTCACTTTATTTTCAATTGTTTAGTCTTTATTCAAATCTTCCAGTTTCGTTGATTGTGTGATATTGTTATTGGTTAACAATCTCCCACAATGGCGCTACGATGGGGTATCGAATTGACGAGACATTTTTGTCATATATTTGAGAGTTCACGTTTCGTCACAAATCAGGTGATTTTCAGGCGAAATGATTCTCAAAAGTAACGAAATACTGCTTAAGGATTGCTAAAGCGTCAAAAGGGAGAGTTTTATTTCGGAGAGTGAGACCCTAACGAAAGAAATGTTTGCTTTTTTGCCACAATTTAAACATTCTATGTATGGCTTTAAACATCTCATATATATCTAGTGAACATGAATAATAATTTCTATGCAGCGATGCTGAGAAAAAGATTGTACTGTTATCTATTAGGAAGAAAAGTAATCAACTACACTGCTAAGAGATTGATTGAGACTAAGCAATGTTGTATGAAAAATTCAGATCATATTGTGTTAAATTTACATCATTATATAAGCTTATTTCTATCACATTCCCAATGCTAATCACCCGAATCGCAAAAAGAAAAGAAAGAGGTTATTAGGGAATTTTTCACCCAAGTCGGTGGTTTGTACTTTTGGCGGTTAGCAAAACGCCTTAGGTTTTTAAAATCACTATATTTGTATATTTGTATGGCGTACACGGGATGGGAATGACAGTTCTAAACTGTGTGTCTTAACTTGCAAATCTTCTAGCATCAGCCATCTAACAAAACCTCTTTAATATGCAGGTGCTCCATCTGAGTTAAACTTGACCTTTTCGCTTAGTTGACTAATAATGCTGTGGATAGATAGAAAACATCAGGTGAGCCCCGTTTGAAGACTTGATGAGGAACAAAGGTTTGAAATTGTATCAGGCTTTTTATATTTAAGTTGTTACTACGAGTCTTATGATAGAATAAATAGCTAATATTTTATCATAGCAAATAAATTTTAAAAAAATATTTTCAAGAATTTACATTGCAAGACTCGACATTTTTAGGAATACTTCTTTTATTTTTAGGATTATTTTTTACGATATTTTTATTTGGTTCTATAATTTTAATTTTAAGATATAACTTTTTTTCGTAAATGACAGAAAGACGTCAAGCAAAGATAGTAGTAAGAGACAGAAATGTTAACAGTGGAAGGGACAATTTAAGAATTATTAAATAATTTAAGGGATAAGTAACGTTAGAAGGGTCACTTTGAAAATATTTCAACAGACTTACACTACAGAGACCATATTTTGTGAACACACATATTTCTTAAGTTCTATAAAATAGTGTCATAAACTTTGCATTTGTGTAATTTACCTTTTATATCAATTAGAGTAGAATATTGAGTTTTGTAGATGCATGCGAGATTAAAACTTAAACTTTGGAAAGGAAACTAAAAATTCCTTGCACAAATATGCATTAAAATCTGAATTTTTAGACTTAAACATTTTCTGCAAGTAGGAATTTAATAAGTTAATTAATGTAATCTTCAGCGTTATATACTGCACAACCGTTGCAACATGAAAACGCTTACAGGTGCAGAAGCACAAGCTGTAAAATATTACTACTGGCACGCCTGCACAACCAATAGTTTTTCACTCTGTACATGTCTACAGAGTATTTAAACCTTGATTTTGTAAGCGTTAATTTTCCTTCTTTTCAATTGATTTTAATATTTTTAGTGTATTTAATGTAATGTACTACATGATTGATGTAATCTGAAAATGTCTGTGAAAAATGTTTGGAAATTCGTTGAGTTAAATAACTATTTGAACCAATATCATTATACGTGTGAAACCAATTTCCACATATCTCAATGCTGCTGTCTATAGTTTGATTAAATTTTGATTTTGTAAGCGCTCAGTTGAATTTATTTTAAATAAAATTTTCTATAAATGCAATAGAGTGATTCTGCTCAGCAGCAATTTGTTTTTGCACATATACAAACACTTGATGCTGCTTCATTTGGGTGTGGGGATTTCGAATTTGAAATTTGTTTTGCTCCTAAAACTACAAATTGTTTTGAAAATGATATTTATTGTCCATTTTTTGACAAAATGTACAAGTTTAAGAAAGTTATAGTTAACAAGAGTTCGCATAAATGTTGCCACAAAACTCACTTTTTATTTTCATTAAATTCACTTTTATACTTCAAACTTTGTTTCTTTTCATAGTCAAATATACAAATTTCAATATTTTATTTGATTGTAAAAATTTATTTCCTAAAAATCATGTTTATTTACAATTTAAATATTCATAATTATTAGACTAAGGGAATTTTTTTTCCCTTCTGTTGCATGATATTTTTCAACAGATCTTATATATTTTTTCATCGCTGACTTCAAATCTGCAATCAGTTTCTCTCTCCAAGCTCATGTTTTTTTAATATCGTTTTTTGTTTATTTTTGACAAAGTGTACAGGTTTAAAAACGCTATATATAACAGGAGGTCGCATTAATAGTATGTCAAACTTCTAGGGGAGTTTGGGCTCATCATCAGGATTAAAACTGCATAGGAACCCGAGTCCTGAAATAACATCGTATCCGTCTAGAGATGATTCCTTATTATGCTGTGTTCAAAGGCACACACAGGAAGTAACAGTTCATTATAAGGAGGTACCCATAGCAGCGTATAACAATACTTCCACGCATTAGTTCATACGAAATATTTAATTCTGATGATATGCCATAACTCGCTTAGAAGTCTGTCGCAACATTTATGCTATACCCTATTATATATTATGTTTTTAAACTTTTACATTTCAACAAATATATTTTTAAAATGTAATTTCGCAAAAGAAGGAGAAAAAAAGTGTAGCTTGATGAACGAAACCAACAGCAGATTTGAAAGCAGCGATTCTATAATATGAAAGATCTGTTAAAAAAAAGTCATTTAACAAAAGAAGAAGAAAAAAGTGAGGCTCGAAGAGAGAAAACGATTGCAGAAATGAAATCATCGACACGAAAATATGAAAGATCTGTTAAAAAATGTCATTTAACCAAAGAAGAAAAAGAAGAAGAAAAAGTGTAGCTTGAAGTGAGAAACCGATTGCAGACATGAAATCAGCGACACAAAAATATCAAAGATTTGTTAAAAAATATCATTTAACAAAAGAAGCAGAAATATGTGTAGCTTGAAGAGAGAAGCCAATTGCAGACTTGAAATCAGCTATACGAAAATATCAAAGATCTGTTAAAAAACCCCATTTAACAAAAGAAAAAAAAAGTCTAGCTTGAAGAGAAAAATCGATTGCAGACATGAAATCATCGACATGAAAATATCAATGCTCTGTTAAAAATGTCATTTAACAAAAGAAGAAAAAAAAGTGTAGCTTGAAGAAAGAAACCGATTGCAGACTTGAAATTAGCGATAAGAAAATATCAAGGATCTGTTAAAAAATGTTATTTAACAAAAGAAGAAGAAGAAAAGTGTAGCTTGAAGAGAGAAACCGATTACAGACTTGAAATCAGCGACACGAAACTATCAAAGATCTGTTAAAAATGTCATTTAACAAAATAATAAGAACAAAGTGCAGCTTGAAGAGGGAAACCGATTTTAGACTTGAAGTCAGTGATACCAAAATATCAAAGATCTGTTAAAAAAATCTCGTGCAACAGAAAAAAATATTGTTCCCCGATGTTATCAGTGATAACTCAGTTCTTTAATCTATTTATTTCACCGCAACGTAACACCGGGAAAAGAATTAAAATATATTTACAATTTAATAATACATATATCCTATTTTCTGTTAAATCAAAATAAATCTGTTAAGGACCTTTAAAGATCGTGCACCTTTAAACCTTTAAAAGCATAAGAACAAAAAATCTTTGTTATTTTTTTAACAAACGTAAAAAAAAAGATTCTCTTTTAGTTTTCGTTATCTTGTCTGCATTTTTGTTTTCCACATGGCTATGTAAAGTTTTTCTTTGATGTTTAAAACGTCAAAGTCTGTATCTCTTTTAAAGAGAAGAAAAAATTTCTTGAAGTTTATTAAAGTTAATATTTTATCCTTTGATCTTATTTTTTTCTTGCTTGTAAATTCTCTATTCATGCGAATGTATAGTATGTATAATAGTAGTAAATGGTACAAAGTCTTTGATATATTTTATACACATTAAAACAAATTTCAAATCATTACTTTTTTCAAATTTAGATTAAAAAAAATTCTTTTTATATCGGGATTAATAAAATTTTTTTTTGCTAAGTCATTTTAACATTTTATGTAAGCATAAAGCAAAATTTATATTTTAATTTTATGACTTAGGAAAGTAATGTTTTATTTTTTTAAAAAACACTTACTTCGTTGCAAAATAATTGACTATAAGACGATATATTAAACTAAAACGAATAATTGTGAGTAGATTAATAATAGGTAACAATTTAATACATTTTGATATAATTATCGGATTTTTACTTATTTAACTTTCTTAATGGTTAGCCTAACTAATTCATACACACGATATCTTAAGTTTCAAAATCAGGCACATTAACACACTTTCTCTTGAATAAACATATATTTTTTAGACGTATTTGATTGTCATTGTTCTACATTAACTAATTTGTGGCTTCTGACTCTGATTTATATACATGTCTAAAGTGAATTAAATACGTTTATACTTATTTAAAGCTTTAAATTAAAGGTATTTGAAAAATAAGAGTATTCTTGTAACAGTATTTGCTAAAATATTTGATGGGTTCCGTTAAAACAATTGATAAATATTTATAAAATTTGACATTTCTCTTATGCAAAATACCTTTTTTCAGCCATTTTTGAATACACTGTGAAAAAAAAATTATGGTGAAAATTATCAAAATAGGGTAAAATCTACTATGTTTGTGTTTCTACGATTTTTTTGCTAGTTTTATAAGTTTTTACACAAATTAAAACAAATGAAATTTTTTAAAAAATATTTTGTATTAATTTGGAAAAAAAAGTTGTTGAAATTAGTCGGATACCTTAAGGACGTTTACAATGATGCATTCAAAAAAACTACTGTAACTTTTTTCTTTTTGCTAATAGTGTAAGTGAATTTATTAATTTATTTAATGAATTCATTGGTTAGACTTTGCAAATTTTTAATATAATTTTAAAAGTGCAATTAATTTTGATTAGAAGTACTTTTAAATACCTATTTTCTAAATATTTATTCTTTTATAATAGTAATATTAGAAACTTTTATAAAAGCGAAAGTTAATACAAAATATAATTAAATAAATGAATAGTTAATGGTGAATAGTGAGTAATTACTTTAATAGTTTTGTAATTTATGAAGCAAGTGATTTAATTCTCTTTTCAAGTCTTTTACTGTTTAGTCAATACCAGGAGAAGAATTTGAAAAAAATTCTAGTATGTAGAAGAGCCAACTATTTTTCAGCCTCAATTTATTCTAATTTATTACATCGGTTGCGTTCTCAAATCTTTGTCGAGCTTGAAAAAGTTTTAAGATAGCATTTTGTCATTTTCATTATTATCATGATTGGTAGACAACAAATTTTAATTTAATAAATAAAATTTTTCTTATTTTGGCAGAGATGGATTAAAAAACTTCTTCATACTATCTTTAAAATGAATATCTTAGACGTCCATCAATAAAATAGTAATTTCATTTATTAACCAACGTTTTGCATGCAAGGTTGCTGAGCAATATTTTTGACAATTCATTATTTTTAGAGACTTTTGCATTAAGTCACATTCCTCATATTGAATGCATTTGGGTTTGAGACTTTATTCTTACTATGCACATTAAAAAAATCGTTTAAACGCTGTAATCTTGATAATGTGGTAAATGCTTCTGCTTAAAATGAATAATATTAGCTTACAATTAAGTTTAAGGAAATTTAATTTACATGGAATAAGTTAGGAATCGTATTTGGATTGAAGCAAATTCGAACGATGTTGTGGATCAATGCGTGCTCCTTTAGTTTTAATCACTTTGACGCAAATTTCTTATAATTTCTATACTTTTTCATTAATTTGGTATTAATTTAGTTCAAAATAAGTGAAAAATATTGTATTTATCATTTTAATAATTTATGGTAATGAAATACAGCATGAAACACCGGTGTCTTTTTCTGCGTTAAAGGTAAAATCTTCCAAAGATGACCCACTTTCAAATAATAATTTTTCAAATTTGCTCTTATTTGCAGTTATTTAGATCAAGGAGAAAGAGTTATTCATCAATACAATTTCTTTAATTTACAATATCAAATATTGATAAATTTATGAATACGTATTCAGATCAAGGTGAAAGAGTTATTTATCAATGAAATTTCTTTAATTTACAATATCAAATATTGATAAATTTATGAATACGCATTCAGATCAAGGTGAAAGAGTTATTCATCAATAAATTTTTTTTAATTTGCAATACCAAATATTGATAAATTTATGAATACGTATTCAGATCAAGGTGAAAGAGTTCTTCATCAATGAAATTTCTTTAATTTACAATATCAAATATTGATAAATTTATGAATACGCATTCAGATCAAGGTGAAATAGTTATTCATCAATTCAATTTCTTTAATTTACAATATCAAATATTGATAAATTTATGAATATGGATGAAAATAAAATATTTTTTCAAATAATTTACATTTTATATTTTAGTACAAATATAATTCTGATAATTTAGCAGATTTTTTAGTAATTATTTAGCAAATTTTCATAATTAAAAAATACGAAATTATATTATTTTGTAATTAGAGCGCCAGAGTAAAATAAATAAAAGGGACACCGGTGTCTTATCTCCGTCAAAAGAATAAGGTGTAAAGGGAATAGGATAATAGCAAAAATTTAGATCTAAAATAGGATAAAAGCTTTATTAAACATTTGTATTTTATTAAAAAACCTGAAAATAATTGTAAAAAAAATATGTTAAATCATGTTCGTATATTTTTGTTTGTTTTTTAAACTGATCATAAAAAAATAAATTGCGATTTAAAAAAATAAATTTTTAGTTAAATGCCGAAATAATTTTGAATTAATAATTGAATTGAAACGACTATTCTTTTTATACAAAACATATATTATACATTCTTTTTATACAAATGTGATTGAAAAAAAACTTTCACATAAAGCGCCATTATGGAAAACGTGGATCTGTAAATTAACATTTATTTCATTTAATCAACAAGAATAGGGAAACATTGAAAAAATTTTGGGTATTCCCAAATAGCCATATTTCTTCAAAAATATTAATTATTAATATGAAAAAACAATATTTTTTTACTATTTTGTTTGACTAATTAATTCTGCTTAATTTTTTTTATATATTTTTAACCGAAGTCTTCAAGATTAGAGAAAGAAAACATTATTTAAATTGATCAAAGCTTATCATGGGAAAAAATTTAAATCAAAAATTACACTGTTTCAAACTTATACAAACGATGATATTCAAGAAAATTATAGAGAAAAAGATGCATTTATAATTTTTTATGAACAATATAATATGTAAAAAAAGATATTTAATTAATCTGAAGACTATCAAAATGGAATTTTAATTTCACGTTTTATGAAACATGGTGTTACGAAAAATAGGATGAAGTCCTAATTAAATTTGATACATTCACAAAAAAAAATGTAAAAATAATTTGAAGTGTTCTTTTTGAAAATCTTGGATATTTTTGTTAGATATCTACTAATTTAATTTTTAAGAAAAAAAAGCGTATCTTTATATTTACTTTTTTTCAATTCAGTGAAAATATATAATTTAAAAAAAGAACATTTTTCTAGACTAACTGTAATTGCTTTTTTGGTTTGTTTCGAAAATTTTTATTAATTTTGATTATACTGCTACTAATAATATAATGAATTATATTATTTATGTTATTTTTTTTAAATGCAAGTTGCAAATACTTTTTTTCCTAAAATATACAGTGTGTATGCGCTTAAGATTTTTTTAAAAATAATTAAACAATTATATTTAATCAACTTGAAAAAAATTTCTTTAATCTACCTGACAATGACAGTATTTAATTATTTGCTTATTCTAACATCAAATAAAATCAAACACGATTTATTTTCGTAGGTCACTTTTTTAAGAAGCAAATAGGAATTATTATTCTAAAAAAAGATTAAAAATATGAGTAATTTTGTTTGAAGTGGAAATATTTAAAGAATCCTAGATTAAACAGAGAAAATAAAACTGAAAAAAAAGTTTACTTCTTGCATTAAGGAAAATGTAAAATGTTAAAGATATAAAACGCTATTTACAAGTTAAAACGTCAAAGAAACTTTTTTTCATTTTATAAATCTTTACTTTATAAAATAAATCGTGTTTCTTTAAACTGTTTTATCTTATAAAATGTTATTTCAAGTGTTAGCAAATAGAAAGAATTTTTACTGATTCATAGAAAATCATGAATATTAATGATTGCTTATTTAATAAAATAAAATTAAACAGAAGCAGGCAAGCAGGAAATGCTCTACAGCATACTTCATAACATGGAGAAAAAATTTTGATAAAATTACCGTACTACATGTTAATGATATTTCTGGTAAAAAAAACAACAATAAATCTGATTTATAAAACCAAAATATACGGTATGCAAACCATTTATTTGGTAATTTTTCAATTCATATGGCAATGGTTTATCGGAAAATTTGGTTTTCAAAATTAAAGTTACTATTATCACACATTTAGTAGCAGAATTAAAATTGAAAAGTAAATTTCACCGAATATATGGATTTTCTGATTTGCTCTAAGGTATCGTGATAAAATTACCAAATTTTATCACACATTATAGTAGTACCATACTCTGTTGTTAATTTCACCAAGATCAAGATTTTGCCACAGTGCTACGGTAAAAATTACCCACAGCTGTTGTGTGTTATCATAGAGTAACATGGTAATCAAACAAAACAAATTTTGGTAGTTCCGAACATATTTTTCCCCGCAGTGAATCAATTTTCCTGAATATTATTTTTAATCTTAATTAAAAATAAAGCAGAAAAAAATAATAATAAACATCTTATGGTCTCAAATTAATATCTAAACGGGAAAGAAATCAAAGCACTGTCGAAATTTCACGAACCACTTGTGAGGAAGGCGGGAAGCAAAACGCCAAAACCATGTTGATTGCTTAATAAAGTTCAGAGGTGTTTCTTAGAATCACTTTTAAAATTCTACATGTTTTATTCGAGCAATCAAATTGGTTTTGATGCTTTCAGATTTTCTTTTCTTAGTAGATTTTCGTAAGATTTTGACAGTCTTTTTGTTTGTTTCTCACTTAAATATTGCTTTTCAACCACTGTAGATAATTACTTTTTGAATTTTTTTAATGAAGAATTGCGAAAATTTATATAAATTATGATAAAACGTTACATTCGTTTAATTAGCTGAAGAAAATTCGATATTTCAAAGCAAATAACTCTTTTGAAATATTTTACTTTAAAAACGATTTATTCGATGGTAATTAAAACTTACATGTTTAAAATTTTTTTTTCACAGTAGTATTTTTGTTCTTCGCTATTAATTTATTCCAAAAATAAACTCAGTAAATTGCTCATATTTTTATGGGTGAATCTTATATGTAAATACTGTTAAAAAATGAGAAGTAATTTATCATGCAGGTCTGAGGACAATGCCAGCATAGTGTGGTTTTAGTTGTCAGTTCTAACCAAAAATTCATTAAGTTAAGGAATAAAATTTCTAAAAATATTACAGCGTTAGTACATTTCGTAGTTTTATGCACTTAAATTTTGTTAAAACAAAATTTAAAAAATTAGATACTCAAAACTAGACCTCACACTGTAAAAAAAGTTTATAAAGTTGCCATTATTTTTCGTGTTGAGGTAAACTAGTGAATAGTGAATTTGACTATTTTTGTTCAAAAAGCTTTAGAATCGTTTAACTGTAAATTAAGGAAATTTAGTTTACACATAAAATTGTCTTCCATCAGAGAAATATGTATTGACTTTTTCTGCTCAGAAAGTTTTTTATATTTATTTTGATGCTCGATGTAAATTTTATTATCATTCCCCAAAAGGTCACCTTTTGCCAGTGTTAACAACTCTGTTTTCTTCACGCTACATTAACCTAACTTAGTGATCTTTTGTTTGCCTGTAGAAGTTATATTGCACTATTTGAACAATGGATTTTAAGGTCATTGTCTTGATATTTGATAACAACTGGCTCAGTAGGGAAGTTGTTTTGATATCAACTGACCTTGAATCAGTTTTTCTAAATACATCCAGATTCTGTAACTAATAATATTACCTTTACACAAGCGAATCATATCTGAAATGCTTCTTTATTTATAAAGTAAAGATTCGAAAGCGTCATTCAGTTTTTAACATTACTTTTTAAACGCAGAGCATACCCCACTAAAATTGTTTTTCGTTAAAAATGTATGTCTTAACTAAAAATCAAGGGATGTTCAGCCAATATTTTCGTTCAAATTTGTATTATTAATGCTTTTTAAAGCTGCATAGTTAATACTGCACACTGTATGCAATTCCATAGCAAATTACGGATAATTAAATTGAATGCCTATTTTGGTCAATTGATTTTATATTTGACGTGCCTCATGTATGGGTATATGACCTATATTCGTATGGGTATGACCTATATATATTATATATCACAGAATTTTCCGAGACTGGATTAGCAATGCTTCTCGTAAAATAAAAATTAAATTCTTAATTATTTTTATTTTAATGATTAAACAATGCTTAAGTTAAGAACTTCAGTTAAAATTTGATTTATATTCCTATGATTACAAATCATCATCCTATTTGCATTCAGACTGTTTCATCTTATAGATACCATTTTACTAATAATTTGTTCCTTTACTACATTATAAAATATTCTGAATCAAATTATGATATAAAGCACCAGCACTTTGGGAACATTTTCGATAAAATCCATTTATTGTAAAATCCCTTTTTACTGTAAAATGAAACCATAATTTTTACAGTAATTATTTAATTAGAGTGATTCTTTGATTTTAAGATAATTATTACTTTAAAATGTATGGTATATCAGATTTTTTCGTTCCGTAACATGTTCGGGTAAAAATTGATTTTACGATAAGAAGTATTGGCAGCTTAATGCCCTTACTTTTTGCCGTAATTTGATGAGGAATTTCTATAGCGTAAAAGTGTATTTTTCAAGATATTTAATAAATTTTGAACATTTGCAAATCTCAAAGTGCAGATTTTGTAAGACTTTTTGAACATTTGCTTATCTCAATTAATCTACATACTATAATTATATTTGACAGGATTGTGGACTTGTTTTGTAATATGTATGTAGTTTATATTTAAATATATGCTATATATTTCGAATATAAACTATATATTTTTTTATATTGAACAGTGAAACTATTTGTTTTAAAAATTATTACATGATAAACGTGAAGAGTTAGATATTTTTAAGAATAAAACTGGTTTTTCTTCCAAAGCTCTTATCGGACAATTATTCATAAATGCATAAATTTCGAAGCATTTGTCGTCGATAGAAATACCGTTATGAATAGTTCTTTGAAAGTCAAAAGAAAGAAAAGACCATCAATTATGACGCAGTTTTCTACCATTTTTCATAGTACCATCACTTTAGGAAAACAGATGAAAGAAAAGGGAATACCTTTCAAGAACTGCATTCACTTTCCAGCTGGAATTTTCTGGAAATAACTGAAGATGTATAAGTTCTCCGCTTTCTTCAGTACAGTCGAGTTTCTGTTACTAACTTAACTGGCTTCCTTCTTTTCTCAGTTTTCTCTTTCATTTTCCTAAGAATTGATCAAAGTTAGAAAAGAGAAAAACTAATTTTATTTTTTTGATTTCGAGTAGAAAACAGACCTACTCACATAACAATACTGTTTAAAATGGCAGATATGAAATTGCATTTTTCACAAGGTACATGTGTTTATGAATTTTCAGTTCTGTTTTCGAACGAAGGTTTTGTCAGAAGCTTAATAAAATCATTGAGTTAGTTGAAAGTTATGAAAAATACCTAAAATCATATTTCTCAGTCGTTGAGTTTTATAAATATTTTTCATGTATTGGATTACTAAAATATCAAATGTTAGGTTATTTTAATTCATTTAACTATAAAGTAATTAAAACATAATATAATAATTTCAATGCATTTGAAATTTATTTTTATTTCTATTAATAAGTGTAGATAAAAGAGAAAGGGTAGATGCATATTTTAACATACAAATGCATAAACAATAACACAAAAGAACCCACAGGTGTAACTATATAACTTTAAACAACGCAGGTATAATTATATAATTGTATTACATTTTACTGTATTTCAGCACACAAATGCATGAACAATAACACAAAATGGATGCATATTTTATGACAAATTCGTATTTTGCACTATTTCCACCCTTCATTGTCACATACACTGTAAGAAATTCCGGTTCAGATCAAATTACGGTAAAAAGTACCGGCACCCAAAGTGGCTGTACTTTTAACAGTAAAATCTATTTTGACTTTAAAATTTTACGGAATAACCTATATTAAATCCGTATTCGGCACTATTTGCACTTTCGGTGTCTAAATGCCTGCATTTTTTCGATGAACAATTATTTACTGTAACATACAAATGACGAATTTTCTTTACTTGATTACAACAAAAGTGCAATTTTTTGTCATGCGGACAAATGTGTGGTGATTATATAATCTAAGCAATAAAAGTTTCACTCTTTAGTTAGGGGAAATATCGTTTACTGTTAATAAATCATATTACGGTAAAAAATACCCAATTTGCCAGTATTTTTTTTAGCGCAAAATCCATTTTTACTGTAAAACGTTACGGAATAAGGAATATGACATTCCGCAATTTTTTACAGTAGTATTTACTATGAAATCACTGAATCACAGTGATTAAATATATGTTACATTAAAAATTACAGTGCAAAATTTTATGGTAATTTTTTTAAATTTTATTTCCTATGAGCTGCACAATCAGTCTTCCCGATGAGCAGACCTAGTACGTTCTCCAGAAGTGGTATCCACTCTTTCAGGACCACCACAATGGGTGAGATACCGTTGGCCATGTTAATTTGGACGTCTAGTTTCTGCCACACTAGATGGCAGCACCGAGACTCTATTTGGATGCTAAAGTGCAATGCAAATNGTTTAAACAAATAAAAATTATTAACCGAATATGTAAGTGGACACCTTAATTAACATTTCTAAAAAAAAAGATTAGTTTTTTTAATTAACTAGCATTGTTTTTAACAAATGAAGCTGAAATGGCGTCTTGGGGACGATTGTAACAATAAGTAAAGGGACGATTGTAACAGCTGAAAATAAATAATCCTATGTTTACAAACCATTACTTAACTCCTTAAGAACCACCAATAGTTTCCTATATCATTTATATTATGTTGACACCTTTCACATTTATTTTATTGACACCTTTCACAGCATAAATTAAAAATTTTAACCCCTTAAAGTTAAAAGTTTAACCCTTTAGGTCTCTGCTCATTATTAGTTTTACTCCTAAAATATCACTACTGTTTTGAACAATAAAAAAATATATCACAACTATGATAATATGTATAATGAAATATGTTTCAGTTGAATTTATGAACTGTTACAATTGACCCCGTAAGTGGAGACAATTATAACAAGTGCACGACTGTCAAAAATTGTTAATAACTAATATAGTATAACATTTAAAATAAGGTATTTTTTTCTAGTAGAGGATAGTCTACTTTACTCGTCTGTCAATTCATACTACTAATATATTGGATTTTTTGTAAGTTAAAAATAAAGTAAAAAATGTTGCAATTGACCCCACTCTCCCCTACTTGTCGTATACCTATTTCTACAACCGGTCATTTGACCGGGAGAATAATTTATTACTTTATAAGGTTATCGGATCAGAAATTACGATGTAATGCGTGTTCAACGTATTGCATTCGATTAGTTGCACATTTCTGCTAAGACTGTTGCATAGTTAGTTCAATAAGAATAACTTCGAATTCAAATTTCAAGAAAGTTCCAAAAATTTTAGATTGTCATTTTTGCGCAAGAAAATTTGACAAAAACTAATTTGGTTTTGGCATATTAGTAGCTTATATTTTATTTTGATAGCTTTACTTCATTCCTAACTAACTGCTAGTTTTTACCCAGAAAAACGTCTAAACTATCAAGACAGCACAAGTTCTTAGAAAAAATAATATTAATTATAAGAATAATTATAATAATTATAACTCTTATAATTCTTATATATACTTATAATTATTAGAATAATTATAAGAATTATTGGAATAGGAAATATGTTTGTGGAAAAAATACAATAGAAGCACTCTGTATATGTTAAAAATGCGTTGAGCAATGAATTAAAAATTCTTTGTAATACATAAAAATTAGCAATATAAAATTTTGTTTAATTATAATAAAGTTTTTTTAGTGTATTTCCTTCCTAACATTCATGCTTCATACATTCAATCAACAAACATAAAGTCCAATCATTTGACCGGATATGGTAGAAATAGGTATATACTAAGTGTTGGTATGTTTAGTGTTAAGATTCAAATTGAACGGAAATCTTAATGGATAAAAATGCATTTTTATTTATTTATTATTTATTTTCAAAGTTTCGATTTTAGTTTCAGCAATTTAAAATAGAGGCAGCAATATCTTAGGAACTCAAATTGTGGATAATGGGTTGTTATTTTTATTTACTCCTGACGTAGCTTCACTAGTTTAAAAAGAAGTTGATGTATGTCCCTCGGATTCGTAGATTAGGGAATGCTTAAACAAGAAAAAGAAAAAATTTCTTTTAACTTTTTTAAGTTCTAACTTCAGTTTCAAAAGAATATATTGCTGCTTTTTATTGCTGGGAAGTCCTGGTGTAAGTTTCACGAGTTACAAGAGAGGCAACGTTATCCCTCGGATTCAAAGACAACAGAAATTCTAATCAAGAAAATTATTTAGTGTATTATTTTTTATATGCCTGACTTCTGTTTGAAAAATAGACAGCTATATCTCTGGAATTAAATAGTAAGGGAATTCGAATTGATAGAAAATAATTTTTATAATTAAAATGCTCTGATTTTAATATTGCAAATTAGAAAAAAAAACAGCATTTGATCGTTGGGTTCCAAGAGAATGGAATTCTTAATCGAGAAAAAGGCATATTTACTATTACTTGTTTAAAGTTCTTTCAATTTCAGAAGTTGAGAATAGGACAAAAATATTGCTCGGATTCAAAGAGAACGAGAACCAAAGTCGAGTTACAGCTCGTTAGAAAGTTTGTTAGTGAGTTTGTTATAGAAGGGTTGAGTTAGTGAATTCCGATTATTACTGTTCGTTAAAGAATAGAATTTTCCACTGCATCGTTGGTTATTTGGCCAATTGTGGATCGTATTTAGCGCATTACGCGTTCGACTTTAAGTTCTGAATACGCAATATCACAAGTTATTCAAAACATTTTCTATATTTAATGAGTAAAAAAAGTGATACTGTAAATTTAATTTCAAACTGAACTTTGAGACTATTATAAAACTTTCCTCAGATATTCATTAAATTCTAAAAAGAAAATTCCTAAGTGTCTTATCCCATTTCTAATTAAGATGTTTAGGAAACCACAGGCGAAATATTTTCTAATTAAAGCAAAGAATTTGGAAAAATTATTCAAAGTTGTACGAAAAAAAAAAGATATCACTAAAACTTCTAAACTTTCTTCGAAATATTTTCTGCATTTATTAATTTTATCGGGTTTCTTGAATGAGAGAATAAGCTTTGTTAGCGAGAAAAAATACTATATAGAATGGCTAATAAAGATGCCAAAGCTTATTATACTTGTGGATTTTTACCTTCATTAGCGAATGAAGCAGCATTGTTAGAGTAAAATAAATAAAGCACTGTCCGGAACTATCCTGTTAACAGAATGCATTTTAACTCCATGTGATATCCGGCAAGCGTTTCGTGATTAAAATTAATTTGTTAACAACCTCAAAAGAATGCGTTATTTACGAGATTTGAAATATAAGCTGATTTTCATTTAGTATCTGTAAATTTTAATACATTATTTCTAGAAATTCATGTGTTCAATTCAACGTAAGAACACTGTAATATAAAATAAATAATAATAAAAAACTGTTAAACATAGAACAACAGTATAAACATCGAATGTCACGCTGCTCTGGAAAAATAATTTATGATTGGGTTTTAGGGTAGAAAATCACTTTGCTTAGGATTTGAACTGGTTATATTACAATACTTTTCAATAGATTTATGCATTTAAAATTATTTATTAGTTATTTAAATCATAGTGATTTTGCGTTTGTAAAATAAAAATTTTATGCTGTATTGTTGTCCTTTAGGAGTAATATCTCAGTATTTGTAATAGATATTTATTTAGATACGAAAAAGTACTTGTCAGAACAAGTTTTTAATTGTTCTGTTTTGCATTTCCGCAATTTGTTTCAATTCAATTAGTTTTGCATTGAATTATCTTCTTTCAAGACAGGCTCTTGTCTTTCATAAGAGTTCATTACTATTTTTCTGAATAGATTTTACATTGATTATGATGGCAATTACTTTTCAAAATATTTACGCTGAAGTAGTCTAACATTTTAAAGTGAAATTCTAAAATAAAGAAAAATCCGCATTAACAAAAAAAAGTTTGTAGTTGAAATTTTTTTTGCTGACGTTAGAGCCCATTCTAAAATACGATAATAGCGCAATAAAGACAAAAAGGATAAAAAGAAAACGAGGAAATATATATGTATATATTTCTTGGTTTTCTTTTTATGCTTTTTGTACAGGGAACATACCAAAGTACGCATTTTTCGTGCAGGGAAAAAACAAAAACAAATATTAAATAAATCAGTATTAATCATCTACGAAATCAAGCACAAAATTTAAAATCATGACATATACTGACACAATTAATAAAGCTAATATAATACCAAGTTTAATTTATTTATTACTTGTATTTATTTATTATTATAGACCTTCCTAGTAGATTTATATTATTAGTTTAAACAAAACACGGTTTCATGTTTTCAGTTGTTCATCTCATAAAAATAAAGATTTACCACAGTTAGTATCACTAGGCATGATACTAATGCTAAAGGCTAATTCATCATGGTGAAAAATGATTACAATCATTTGCCCGTACTTGTCCCTTTCGGGGACTAAAAAAATTCTATTATGACAGGTACTTACCTTGGTACTTAATATACCTGATACCTATTAAGGCAGCACCAATTTCCAAAATATCAGTAGCTCTTACGATCAAAATGAACTTATCATTAAAGGCGTAAATTATTGTATAGCGAGTTTTTACAGTTCTCATGACCGGGTAAGTATATTTTTCATCAATTTTTCCTTTTACTTTACTACCCATTGGCAAAATGGTTCTTGGTTTGGATTTGATGGCATCCACACACTTTTCAATTGTGTTTAAGAGTAACTATAAGCAGTGCGCATGCGTCGTAATGGCATGCGTTGCTATGGCCACCGGTGGCGTTTTTCTTTTTCTTTTCACTAGCAGGCATTTTTTAACGTATTTACATAATAATAATTTAAAGTATTTTTATATTGTTTTTATTATTAACGTATAATTACTAGCTTGACCGTGATTTAAATATAAATAGGAATGCTGAAGAAGGAAATGTATTTTGTGACGTCTTGAAACACGCACATAGGCAGGATTTGAAAACCAATCCGACGACAAATATGAATTGAGACAGTTTTTGCAACCCATGATTTGAAATGTTGCGGCTTATAACGGAGTCAATCTAGATAGAAAAAGCATTTGACCGATGGTCAACCAGTGATCGTAATAAGGCGACCACAATTATTTTTTTAAAATTAAATTTTTATTTTAATTTCTACTGATTTTGAAGAATTTAGTTTTCAGTAAAACACGGTTTAAAAGCTTAACTATCGACAAAATAAACACATTGTCTCAGACAATTTTAGAACCATTAATTTGGTGTCGTAACCGTCACCCCATCATAATTATATTATGCTTTTCCATTTGAGTTTATCTGACCAAGGCTGAACTATGTAGATTAGTAACTTAACTGTTACACATAAGGCTCTCTCATTTGACTCTAATGAACTGCACGAAAGCACTGTTGCCTTTTTTTTGTTGGTAATGACCTCTATGTAAACCATTATGAAGTTTCAATTGGTGCAAAAAAAATTCAAAATATCAATGTAAACAAATTATTAGAAGAATTATCCTTTAACAATTTGTTTTCAATTTGACATTTTGAAAATTTTCTTTTCAGTATTTGTAACTTCATGGTTTACTTTAGTTTTGCCTGTACTTACGTTTTCTATACTTTAAATTACTTATGGAAGTGAAATAGAATTAGCGATGAAAAGTTCCTCTCGTGGTGTATCGTCCTCATAATGTAGAAATTTAATATATTATGCAATGTCAATGATTAGTTGCGCTTTTATTGCCCTAATTTCTATTATGTTCAGGTTATCAGGATTAGGCTTTGAGGTTATGTTAGGTTAGGTTATGAATTATAAATTAAATTTAGGTTATGGACAAGCCTGCATACTGACGTTTGCAATCAAGTTCAAATTTTAGCTGACAAAACGAATTAAGAAAAAAAAAAGAATGAACGAGGAGAAACTCCATTTTAAATTAAACTAGCAAACATCATTGATGCTGTCTTTTAAATATTTAACAAAACAGAATCAGCTACAGTTTCATTTATAACAATGGCTATTGCTAAATCCTATGAGTACATACATTGGGGTACATATGCCATCTTTACAAAAATGAGAAAATTTTCTTTTTTAAAATAAAGGGGATTTCTCCTTTTAAACTGCTGCCCAAACATCAGGACCCTAGCACGAACACTTCTAGAGTTACACAATAGAAATACACAAGCATTTTCTTTTATTACAATTGATAACTATTGATAGATAGAATTATTTCTAGTTATTTTTCTTTTGTGTCATTTTCGAAAATGCTAAGACCTTTTTGGTGGTTTTATGCAGTGAACTTACAGAAGATTGTAGACTAAAGAATTTTTGTAAAATTACTTTCTATCAGGTAATGCTAAAATCAACAAAACTTGCACAAACCATAGATAATAAATTTTAACTAGTCCTATCGCTTTGTTCATCAAATGTGAAGTTGGTAATGCTTTTGAACTCCATATGTTTAACTTGTCAAAGATTATGGTAAAATAGTGACAATTTAGAATAATCATTAGAGCTACAGAATGTCAAGAGAATCTTGTGGGAAATCCGTATTTCTGTCTCCGTATTTTAAGGAAGATGCTTAAATCTTACGAGATTATTCGATCGTAAAGGAGGCAAGTAATTTAAATACAATTGAGGTGCAAATTTCGAAGAGAGCTTGGAATTGGATTTTGACGAATGTTGCATAATAAATCATTGTCATCATTTAATGCCTGAAAGTAATTTCATAATCATATGCATGCAGTAGTAAATGCACTCTATTATAATTATTCTGATTGCGTATTTTAAATTTTCCAGACTAATAATGATTCTTTTTAGGATGTATTCTTATCTAATAAAACGTAGAATAATTACGAAATCACACATGAAAAATATACAGAGGTATAATTTAATTGATAAAAGATAAATTAGAAACTACACGTTTTATTATACAATTTACAATTGTTTTGTCACTATTTAAAGACTAACTACAAAGACTATAGTAGTAAGCCACTTTTCCAAAAAAGGACCGGTTTTGCTTCAAAAAATTCCTTAGTATTCTTTCCAAATAAGTGCTTAGCAAGTTTCCGGATTCCCCATTAGATGGCACCTCTATACGCCAAAACATTTTATTGTTTGCAGGAAAATTTTGGTTTTTATCATTGAAAATAATCATTTTTCAAGTTTTAGAAATTTAGCCTATCATTATATTGCTATCAATTTAAAATCTTGAATAGGTTGCTTGTAACTCCTACCGTTCATTATTTAATTAGAGTGATTTTTTGATTTTAAGATAATTATTACTTTAAAATTTATGGTATATCAGATTTTTTTGTTCCGTAACATGTTCGGGTAAAAATTGATTTTACGATAAGAAGTATTGGCAGCTTAATGCCCTTACTTTTTGCCGTAATTTGATGAGGAATTTCTATAGCGTAAAAGTGTATTTTTCAAGATATTTAATAAATTTTGAACATTTGCAAATCTCAAAGTGCAGATTTTGTAAGACTTTTTGAACATTTGCTTATCTCAATTAATCTACATACTATAATTATATTTGACAGGATTGTGGACTTGTTTTGTAATATGTATGTAGTTTATATTTAAATATATGCTATATATTTCGAATATAAACTATATATTTTTTTATATTGAACAGTGAAACTATTTGTTTTAAAAATTATTACATGATAAACGTGAAGAGTTAGATATTTTTAAGAATAAAACTGGTTTTTCTTCCAAAGCTCTTATCGGACAATTATTCATAAATGCATAAATTTCGAAGCATTTGTCGTCGATAGAAATACCGTTATGAATAGTTCTTTGAAAGTCAAAAGAAAGAAAAGACCATCAATTATGACGCAGTTTTCTACCATTTTTCATAGTACCATCACTTTAGGAAAACAGATGAAAGAAAAGGGAATACCTTTCAAGAACTGCATTCACTTTCCAGCTGGAATTTTCTGGAAATAACTGAAGATGTATAAGTTCTCCGCTTTCTTCAGTACAGTCGAGTTTCTGTTACTAACTTAACTGGCTTCCTTCTTTTCTCAGTTTTCTCTTTCATTTTCCTAAGAATTGATCAAAGTTAGAAAAGAGAAAAACTAATTTTATTTTTTTGATTTCGAGTAGAAAACAGACCTACTCACATAACAATACTGTTTAAAATGGCAGATATGAAATTGCATTTTTCACAAGGTACATGTGTTTATGAATTTTCAGTTCTGTTTTCGAACGAAGGTTTTGTCAGAAGCTTAATAAAATCATTGAGTTAGTTGAAAGTTATGAAAAATACCTAAAATCATATTTCTCAGTCGTTGAGTTTTATAAATATTTTTCATGTATTGGATTACTAAAATATCAAATGTTAGGTTATTTTAATTCATTTAACTATAAAGTAATTAAAACATAATATAATAATTTCAATGCATTTGAAATTTATTTTTATTTCTATTAATAAGTGTAGATAAAAGAGAAAGGGTAGATGCATATTTTAACATACAAATGCATAAACAATAACACAAAAGAACCCACAGGTGTAACTATATAACTTTAAACAACGCAGGTATAATTATATAATTGTATTACATTTTACTGTATTTCAGCACACAAATGCATGAACAATAACACAAAATGGATGCATATTTTATGACAAATTCGTATTTTGCACTATTTCCACCCTTCATTGTCACATACACTGTAAGAAATTCCGGTTCAGATCAAATTACGGTAAAAAGTACCGGCACCCAAAGTGGCTGTACTTTTAACAGTAAAATCTATTTTGACTTTAAAATTTTACGGAATAACCTATATTAAATCCGTATTCGGCACTATTTGCACTTTCGGTGTCTAAATGCCTGCATTTTTTCGATGAACAATTATTTACTGTAACATACAAATGACGAATTTTCTTTACTTGATTACAACAAAAGTGCAATTTTTTGTCATGCGGACAAATGTGTGGTGATTATATAATCTAAGCAATAAAAGTTTCACTCTTTAGTTAGGGGAAATATCGTTTACTGTTAATAAATCATATTACGGTAAAAAATACCCAATTTGCCAGTATTTTTTTTAGCGCAAAATCCATTTTTACTGTAAAACGTTACGGAATAAGGAATATGACATTCCGCAATTTTTTACAGTAGTATTTACTATGAAATCACTGAATCACAGTGATTAAATATATGTTACATTAAAAATTACAGTGCAAAATTTTATGGTAATTTTTTTTAATTTTATTTCCTATGAGCTGCACAATCAGTCTTCCCGATGAGCAGACCTAGTACGTTCTCCAGAAGTGGTATCCACTCTTTCAGGACCACCACAATGGGTGAGATACCGTTGGCNTAGCAGCATTCGTCTAGTTTCTGCCACACTAGATGGCAGCACCGAGACTCTATTTGGATGCTAAAGTGCAATGCAATGGTAAAAATGGATTTTACTGATAATGCACCTAAAGTATAGGGGAACTTATTACAGCAAATTTATCTGGTATTTTTTTCAGTGTAAGCTAACGAGCCCGGTATTTCTACGGCGATATTTCTGGGTATTTATGCACAGTTAACTGCATCAATCCGAACGATTCGTAAGATGTTAGTACTTTTAGATGTATTGAATTACGAATTCAAGTACAGGAAATATGAGTTGAAATTGTTTTGTGAAAAGCTGATTGTCAAAGGCAATTCTTTTATCTTCAATTGTTGGAAAACATAGATTAAAATAGTTCGTTACATTTTCAAGTAGTTGTATATAGCGATCCAAATAGAAAGGGTATTTTTATTGCTGAAAACCCTGACTTATAGTTTTTGCGAGTTAGAAGAGAGACACAGTAATATCCTTAACACTAAACATACCATAATCGGTCAAATGACCGTTTAAGAACTTTTGCATTAAAAATGCGCTTATCATCTTATCGTTTTTGNTTTTTAACATTACTTTTTAAACGCAGAGCATACCCCACTAAAATTGTTTTTCGTTAAAAATGTATGTCTTAACTAAAAATCAAGGGATGTTCAGCCAATATTTTCGTTCAAATTTGTATTATTAATGCTTTTTAAAGCTGCATAGTTAATACTGCACACTGTATGCAATTCCATAGCAAATTACGGATAATTAAATTGAATGCCTATTTTGGTCAATTGATTTTATATTTGACGTGCCTCATGTATGGGTATATGACCTATATTCGTATGGGTATGACCTATATATATTATATATCACAGAATTTTCCGAGACTGGATTAGCAATGCTTCTCGTAAAATAAAAATTAAATTCTTAATTATTTTTATTTTAATGATTAAACAATGCTTAAGTTAAGAACTTCAGTTAAAATTTGATTTATATTCCTATGATTACAAATCATCATCCTATTTGCATTCAGACTGTTTCATCTTATAGATACCATTTTACTAATAATTTGTTCCTTTACTACATTATAAAATATTCTGAATCAAATTATGATATAAAGCACCAGCACTTTGGGAACATTTTCGATAAAATCCATTTATTGTAAAATCCCTTTTTACTGTAAAATGAAACCACAATTTTTACAGTAATTATTTAATTAGTCTCTCATTTTTTGTCACTATCGAAGGACTAGCTACAAAGACTGTAGTAGTAAGTCATTTTTCCAAAAAAGGACCGGTTTTGCTTCAAAAAATTCCTTAGTATTCTTTCCAAATAAGTGCTTAGCAAGTTTCCGGATTCCCCATTAGATGGCACCTCTATACGCCAAAACATTTTATTGTTTGCAGGAAAATTTTGGTTTTTATCATTGAAAATAATCATTTTTCAAGTTTTAGAAATTTAGCCTATCATTATATTGCTATCAATTTAAAATCTTGAATAGGTTGCTTGTAACTCCTACCGTTCATTGATAGTAGACGAATAGTACTCTGGTTATGTTCAACTCAAATCAGCCCCAATTCTCTGCTTTGAAGATGAATAAGAATTGGTCAAAAATCTGCTAGTTTTTTTTCAGAATTGAAGTGTTTCAGTCATCACCATCTGCTCACTTAAAAGAGTCGTGAAACAAATCATTATTTTAAATGTCATAAAAACATCCCTGGGAAACATTCCTGCGAATGATCCGTAGACATTTCATTGCAATTTTGATCCTTTGCAGAGGAGATGGCTTCCATGCCTTGGTAGCGCGACGACCTGCTCACGAAGTCGAGCATTAAATATATAACGGTTAAACAGTTCAAAGAGGAAAGATACCGCGCATACTCGGTTCCTGTGCAGGATGATCAAAGTGTACATCTACCCGCTTACAGATCGTAGCCAGTGATGCTTGACTTCAGTGTTGTACTGGGAACCGTGTCTTTACTATCAGTCCACTGCGGGACTAAACTTTTTGAAAAAGTAAGCCTTGCTCAGAATTTTCCTTTTTTGAAGGTTGAAAAATTATTTTCAAGTTTTTTTTTCTTCTACTATTTTAATGACATAGTTACATAATTCTATCCAAACCCTTCAACAGAAGAGCTTTATAAGGTTAAAAGATAATTAAGAACTTTTATCCAAACAGTATTTTGTATCAAATTAAATAACTTAAGATTAATTTGATTAAGGAAAAACTACATATTACACCAAAATTTACTCATTTAATTTTTTTCTTCAGTAGCTCACGAAATGAGAAAATATCTTAAATCTGTAAGTTTATTTACGAACATTTTAAAAGATCAACAATAGAAAAATTTCTTTTTTTTAATATTTAAATTTAGTTCTTTCTTCAATGTCTGTGCATATTAACATTAGTCATTCGGTTATAAAAAAAACAGATGTGTTGACCATTCTTTCAGAAGCACCATACTTCGTGGACCAACGTTTCCCCAGAGCAAGAAGGACAGATAGTACAGAGAGTGAAGAAGAAAAGAACATGATTTCTTTCAGACCGGGATTCGAACCTGGGACGCTTCTGACATCCCTGACCACCATACGTGCCGGTCAATCGAGAAATTTAGTGGTAAAAAATACATAAAAAATAATAATGCTTTACTTACATCGTCTAAATTTCTGTTTGTTAAAAAAATACAATTGTAATAAATTCCAAGTTATATGCTAAGTATTTATATTAGTACAGTGTTTTTACAGTTCAATGAATTCTGTATACTCGTATTAATAAAATTAAATAAGCCATAAAATGATGGATCACTTACTGTAGAGATTTCAGAATTTATCCGAGAAAAGAAAATTGCAATTATGATTAAATTGCTTTTAAAATTAGCTTCATTGAACAAGGATTTGGCTTCATTGAACAAGAAAACGCACCTCAACTATTCTAAAAAATTTAAATTTATTATTCTTTTCAAAAATACCATGCTTAAAGAACTTTTAAATAATTTTCTGAAGGAAAAAAAAAAAGAAAATTTTGGGATTAGACAGTTAGAATAATAAAAATAAAGGTCTTATCCATGCTGCAGAGCTAATGAGGTATTATACGACAGTTAATTATAAAATATGTTGATTCCATAAAGTTTAAAAAAGTCCATTCAATGGTTTTTGCTTTAAATATGAATAATAACTTTTATTTTATGATAAATTTTTAGTTTGCAAGTTCCATTCGAATTCAGCTCTATGAGAACCAAAATTTTCTTTTTTGAATATTAACTTGTACTTTTATATCGATTTCTGTATTTTTTTGGACCATATTTTGAAACATATCTAATCAAACAATTAACATAGGAAAATCAAACAAATAAATATATCAAACAAATAAATCGAAAATCAAACAAAATTCCTACTGTTATGACCTAATTTAAAAGGAACATATTTAGCACGCATTCATAGTTATTTTTTAGTTCAAATAAAATTATAAAAGCAAAATAAGGCTACGGAAGCAAAAAACATAAGACCATCAAAAATTGTTATATTAATAACTGGAGAAAAAAAAATTATTTTTGGTAATTTAACCAATTGTATATATATGATAGATATATTTTAATTTGGGACTTAAAATATTGTTTTATTTTCTTGAAGTATTATAAGAAAACTTTTAAAAAATATTTTAAAAGTATAAAAGTAGAATAAGGCTCTGGAAGAAAAAAGCATGAAATTATCATAAATTGTTATATTAATAACGGGAGAACAAAACATTTTAATATATTTATTTCTGGTTATTTAACGAGGTGTGTATATATATAATATTTTAGTTTTGGACTTAAAATATTGTTTTGTTTTTTAAGAATTATAAGAAAGTAATTATTAAATTATAAAAGCAGAATAAGGCTACGGAAGCAAAAAGCATAAAACTATCATAAATTCTAACATTAATGTCCGGTGAACAAAACATTTCATTTCTTATTTTTGATAATTTAACCTACTGTATACATATAAAATATTTTAATTTGGGACTTAAAATATAGTTTTATTATTTATTTAAAAAAAATGTGTTTATACCAAAAAGAAGGAAGGAGATGAAATACCTATAAGTGAAATTAATTTCCAGAGACGTTCCTTAACTAGTTTTAACTATTCCTTGAGTTTCTGTTTTAATGAGGGTAATCTTTTATTGTATTATTGTAATTACCTGTGCCTTTTTCACTAAACACCTAATAGAAATTGTTTCTTTGCACTTTTGAAAATAAACCTGTATAGTGATTGATATTGTGAGCTAATCGACCTAGTCAAATTATCCCAGACAATAGGTAAGATGACAAAAATTACCTTTTTTTGGATGGAGAACTTACTTTGTTGTTGCCTTCAAAAAGGACATGTAATCGTTAGATTTGTTAAAAATTTTTAATATAAAATATCTGGGAAGGACTAGTCATCTCATCCCTTTTTAATTATTTTGTAAATGTATTATTTAACTTGCAAGCTTGAGTAAAAATATAGATTGCTCTGATTCAATCTCAGATGCTTTACAAAAATTTAATAAAACGTCTGGGAAAATGGGCTACTCACTCATACCATTTTAATTATTCTGTAAATGCATTATTTAACTTAACAGCTAGAGTTATAATATAGATTGCTCTGATTGTTTTCCTTTTTAAGACTATTTTGGAAGTAATATTCATATCTATATATATCATACATATCTATACATATTCATAGTAATATATATCTTTTTTCATAGGTAAAGTTAGAGAAAATTACTTTTTTGGGTGGAGGTCTTACATTAATAGCCATTTTCCAAAAAAAAAAAAATCATTTCATTTTTTAAAAAAAATTTAAAATTGTGAAAGGGAGCTGGTCATTTTCCTCATTTTATACATTCTGTAAATATTTAATTTAATTTAATATAAGCTAAACTTATAATAAACCTTGTTCAGATTCTTCCTTTTAAAACCATTTCTATACTAATATTTTCCTACCGTTATCTTACTTTTTCATAAAGTAATTCTATTTCAACGTCGTTCCATACTTAGAGGATATTGTTCGAAAAGCTACGGAATAAAAACTTCTTTTAGAAATAAAATGCATTTCATTCTGTAAGAAAGGAATAGCCCATCAATTTCGTTGAATATTATTAAAAGATAAATCCGTTAAGGAAGCAAAATTCAACTATGGGTTGCACTTGAGGAAGCAAGTTTAAATCCGACTTACAAACTATTTTGCCACCCATGTTTCAAGAAATTCACACAAGGGGGAAATAAGTAAATAAACCCTTATATCTTGATTTATATTGTTATCTTATTGTCATTTTATTAATAATTTTTGTCAGTTTATCCCACTTAATAGGTAAAATAGCGAAAATTACTTTTTCGGGTAAGTGTCAGAAGGAGATCATTTTTTCATTTTTCATTTCATTTAATTTTTTTAAAAAAATTATATTAAACATCTGGGAAGGTGAGCTTGTCATCTTACCTTATTTAATATATTTTGTCAATATTTAATTTGATCTAATATTGGATAAGCTAAAGTTAAAATACAGCTTGTTCTGATTCTTTCTTTTAAAACTATATATAAACTAATATTTTCCAACCATTATCTTACTTTTTCATAAAGTAATTCCATTTGAACGCCGTTTCATACTTAGAGGATATTGTTCGAAAACCTATGGAATAAAAACTTCTTTTAGAAATAAAATGCATTTCATTCTATGAGAAAGGGAGGGAAAAAAGAGTATCACAGTCCATCAATTTCTTTGAATATTACTAAAGGATAAATCCGTTAAGGAAGCAAAATTCAACTATGGGTTACACTTGAGTAAGCAAGTTTAAACCTATCTTACAAACTCTTTTGCCACCCATCTTTCAAGAAATCCACACAAGGGGAAAAAAGAAAGAAAAATAAAGCTTTATTTATTTCATCATTTTTCTCTATTTCTGAGATTTATGCGAAATTCCAATTCCAGATTGAACACATGAAATGCATAAAAGGAATAGAAAGGAATTTCTCTTTCTATTCTTTGTATTATTTTCTCTTTGCATTCACTCTTGGAGCACCATTTCCGCTGGCTTTTTATTCCGGAAATGATTTTGTTTAGATTTGGTACTGTAGAAATATTTAAGTATCAACAGAATGATCTATAATTGCTCAGTAACTCTGCATTGGTATTACAAACTTATATAGTGAAATTTGATTATCATAAAATTTAAATATCATAAAATCAGAAGTTATTAATAAAAGTTACTGTGTAATAACCATTATTGATATATATGTCTAAATTTACACACTCTTGGGAAAAAAAAGGCCAAAACGTTCAAACTCTGACGGATCATTATCGAGTTTCATCAAAGCAATCGTGGGATTAAATTCACTAAATAATATCGACCTGCTGTAATGAAGCTCTCTAATGATTAATGTGAGTATGATAACTTTTTTTTTCTTTCTGTAACGCTTTCGTATATTTTTTGTATTATTTTCTCTTTGCATTCACTCTTGGGGCACCATTTTCGCTGGCTTTTTATTTCGGAACTGATTTCGTTTGGATTTGGTATTGAGGAAATATTTAGGTATCAACAGAATAATCTATAATTGGTCAGTTCTGCTTTGGTATTATAAACATTATGCTTCTTATATAGTGAAATTTGATTATCAGAAATTCAGAAAAAGTTATCAATAAAAATTAATTTGTAATAACCACCATTAATACATCTGTCTAAATTTATGCACTATAGGGGAAAAATTAATATTTATGTAAAAAAAAACAAACTATCAAACTCTGCCGGATCGTTATCGAGTTCCATCAAAGCAATAGTGGGATTAAAATCACTAAATAATATCAACCTGCTTTGGTGAAGCTCCCTAGTGATTCATGCGAGTATGATAACGTTTTTTCTTTTTTTCTTATTTTTTACTCTTTACTAAGTTACTTGTTTGCAATCTGTAAGATTAATATATGTTTGACTTTTTATTTTACGATGATTGAAATTAAAATAGAAATTAGAAAAAGAAAAATATACTCAAATAATTCAAGAACGGGCACGTTTACACTTTAAAACATTTCTGAAATTAGTTTTGACTGGACAAAAATACTTCCGGAAATCTCAGAAAACGTCATTTAATATCATGTTTCTGATCAATTGAGAAACATTTCTCCTACTTTCAAAAGTAGGACACTGAATTGCATTGACGCCTATTTAGTTTAGAGTGTAGCGTAGCTATCACTACAACTATTCAATTCCAATTTACTGGTATATGGGTGATTATTTTTAAACATGACAATTCGGACCAAAAAATTTCTTCAAATTTAAGGTCTTCAAAATGATCTAAATTTTTTTTTTGTATACTTCTTTAGTTACACTTATTAATATCTTACAGACAGCAGTGTAGTTTATTGACATTTGCTCGAGAAAAAAAAATAGAAATTCACCAAATCTTGAATGCCAGGAAAGTGACATATTACCTTAGAAGTTTAGAAAACAATCATTTTAAGTCAATTCTAAGTAACTCAACTTAAGTCTTTATGTTAAATGGACCATAAATTACTTAAATTAATTCTTTTTTTCCACTGTAGAAAGAATAAAAAATTTTTTTGTTGCTCATATGTATAGAATAAAATTGTGTATAATAATCATTCATTAAATAAATAAATAACTTTGATTACATCGAAGCATATTATAATCATACATAAACTTGGTATTAGGTTAATATTTACTTTCCCTCCTTACAGTATTACGAGTTAAAAAAAATTCTGGTAACACTTCAATGTCCTGGCATTCATAAGCCAGGAAAATGACAGCCAGGATAATGACAGCCAGGATAATGACAAATTCGCCATTTTATAGCATATAACTTTACTTTAATTGAATATTTTGGCCGAAGACGTTTATATTCTGCAGAAAACAACAGTATTTTTTAAAATAACTCAGATAAATCTATATAATTTTTGTTATTAATGGTTTCAAGAAGCCAGGAAAATGACAGCATAAAAACCTACTCACCTTGAAAAATTTTTTGAAATAGATTTAGAGCCAGAAAATTGGTTCTTTATTCATGCAACAAGACATGTTCAGATAGGAGGGTATCTAATCAATCTATTAACATAAGTTATTGATTGCTGGCTCTATCTATTTTAGTTATAAACCACTAAATAAAAGTAGCCAGGAAAATGACAGATTTTCTTGGGACAAACAAATTATTGACAGAAAAAATTATTTTAAACGAAGTTTTTGTAAATAATACCCCCTGCGTATATTTTAGAAATACTTACACCTGTTGAGATAAAAAAAATTAGATATTGAAAAATTTATGGGAAGTTTTGAAGCTAGTTATAACTGGAAACATTGTTTGGGACATTTTGACATTTTGTTGACATTTTGAAATTAAATTAAATTTTTTAACTTTACAAAACAGTCAATGCTAGTGCAAAGTCATTTTAAAATTCTAACGGCAATGTTATTTATTAATTTTTCTTAAAGAAAAAGTTCTTTTAGTATTATAGTATTAGATCTTGGAGCAAGGGACAGTGAATTGTCATATTTCGTGAGAATCACCCATCTAACACATGTTAACTCGACTCTATTTTGAGGTATCTTTTAATGGATGACGGTTGACATTGTTGGTAGCCTAATCCCACAAGAGGTTACCGAAATATTAAGAAACGCTTATAAAAAACACTTCAAAATATAAAAAAAAATCCGAAACTGCAACAAATGATTAAACATATTTCTGAAGTACCGTGAAATGTTTCTGAATATTACAAAAAGAGGTTTCCGAAATGTTTAGAAATGTTTTTGAAAATTACATGCACCGTAGCTGCTCCAAATATTCAGAAATGTTCCGAGATTTTTTTTTACAGCGTAAAAAGCAATTAGCAAATCTAAAAATAAAAATAAAATAGTCATATATTTATTATAACTCATAAAGACACAAATTTCAAAAATAAATCTTGAAAATAGCCAATTATGTAATGTACATTATTGAGATTAGCAATTTAAAGATTTAATACTTTTTTAATTTTTATGCTTTTTTACAATTTTTAAAGAAAATTTTAATACTTTATTTTGCATTTTTATACTTAGTAACTGAATCAAAGGGATTTACGCTCATTTGTTTAGTTTGAAAATTGTACGAAAGTAAATTAAAATAGTTACCCAAAGTCTACTTTCAGATAGTTTCTGCTCGTCCCATTTCTACATGGAACTATATTTATTTAAAATTATTTATTTAATTTGTTTAATTTATTTAAAAAATTCTTAACATTGTAATATGCATTTGAAAACGTTATTATAGCGATAAGTTTTGTTCATCCCTCAGTTGAAAATATTTTCCAAATCTGTCTTTATAAATATCTGTCTGCTATTTCGTTACAGATCAAAATTGATTATACAGGAAGTAGTAGTTCTATTTTCGTGAAAGTCTTGCGACTTTTCCAAAATTGTCTCTTGATTGTATAATTTATTTATATACAGAGGAGAAAACAAATTCTTAATTCTTTTATTCCTATTGACTTCTAAATAAACTATCCTTCAACCACCAAACTATCAGTCATTGATCACAAAACTATCTGAATAATATGGTTGAGGCATAACAATCTCTTTATAATTAGCCTACAGAGAAACAAAAATTAATGACACTCAGCGAAAAATTAAGAAATATGAAGATTATTCTACATTATGCTCTCTTATCACATTTTTCGAAGCTCTATTTGCTCTATTATTTCTCCACGTTGCACCTTTTATGACAGATAGTGTAACAGTCTTACAAAAAATCGTTTCAATGTTAAAACATTTAATTAGTTACTCAAAATAAAAATAGAACTATCTATACACCACACACTGTACTAATCAATCTCTAATAAGTTTTCAACAAACAATTAGTTTTAGTTTAAGATGCTTAGTTTAGTATATCTTTATATTCTGTTTTGCGTATATAATCGTGTGGGCTGATGAAAAGATTATATCTTTTTTTTTCCGGTTTTTTTAAATAAAATTTCATCCTTTTTTTTAAACTGTTGTTTGTTATTTTTTTACTTATTATTTCCCCCCTTTTTTCATATGTCTATAATTCTTTAATTTTTCTTTGTTTTATCTTCATTTTGAACTTATCTAATGAGTTCTGCTTACTTGCAGCTTAAGCGCAATAAATGAAACTTATTGTTTTTCTTAACTTTCTTCGTGTTTTCTTGTATTTACTTATTTATTATATATATATATATATGAAAAATATATTATAAAGAAAATTTTTACTTTATTAAATAATTAAAGTNTTTGTTGATCGTGAAACCATTGGACAGGCAATAAAATGCAACGTTTATTGGAGAGGCTGAATTACGAAAAACATTTAGGCAGCTTGATTGCACCCCAGAAGAATACAAAAACGGTGTTTAACTTACAAGTACCCATTTATGCTATTTGAATAAGTTGGATAGTTGCTATTCCGATGTTCCCGTAAAATGGGTTCTAGAAGCCAAATAGTTTCCTGATAACGTCTTGAGGACTTAGAAAAATTATTTTTTGAATAGCTGTTGATAGAAAAAGGAACATTTTATCCACTTTTATTTGTTTGCTGGATCAGATAGTCTTCACTAAATAGCCAGTCATCGTATCAGATATACGTGGATTGGTGAACTAGCCCTCTATTTGTGGGTTTATTTTCAATGTTATATGAACATTTTAAATGCATATTTAGCAATCGAAAAAAATTGCTATTAATCGTCCCCTCTCCTGGCGTCTCATTAAAAAATATTCCGTCTATCTCAAATCAACGACAAATCTAAGTATCTCTTATATAGTTCTAAGTGCTTACATCAACTATATTGCTTACATCGGCATATAACTCTAATTGGTTCATCATATTAAAATCTTAGGAATTCTAACTTTGAAATATAAATTTCTTACTCAACTCGACATATATTCAAATACAATACCGTAGTTGATAGAAATATAACGTTTATAACCGTAGTTGAACAGCCGACCCAATTTTAGGTTTACGACTACTAATGTTCAACTCCGTAGCTTTGTAGTTTTCAACCGAATCCAGAAAACAAAGGAAATCCTGGATCATGTATTGGTAGAAATTTGCCTTCGTGGAGGACTTTTTCATGGATCTAACCCGCATTTGCGTAACATGGAGATGAAAACTTCCCATAGTTAGCCTGATGACAATGGGACTCTAACCTATGATTCATCTACCACTGATTATATATTTTACATCAACGGTCGGTGCGAGACGAGTGCGGAATTCGTATTGACCAGCAATCGCTGGGATTCGAACCCAGTTCACCTTATTGGAAGACAAACTCTTGATCACCTGAGAAAATGCAATCATTTGGTATTTATACTAAAACTTAATAAACATTAATTTTGTGTTAATAACTTTTTTTCGTGAATCTAAATTAGGCGAGTGGGGAAGTGATTTGGAAAAATAATCCTGGAAGAATATCTTTTTTCCCCCGGTTCTCCTTCAGGACAGTCCAAATTTCACTACGAAGGAAAATCATTTTATTTAATCAAATTATTGCTTTTATTCATTCATATTTGAAAAAAAAAATCCAATCTGTACTTAGTTGAGGTAGTGTAAAATGAACACAAATATTTATAGATTTCTATTTTGTTAAAATAAATTTAGCAATTAAAAAAATAAGAAATGAAAAGCAAGAAAAATAAAAAATGAAAAAATTTATAATTCTTTTATATTTTTATTTATTTTTGTTTTTAATTTTTAATTTTTTTTCAAATTTTGACTTTTAATTTTTCGTATTTTAATACTTTTTTCAAAAAAAATTTATTTATTACTTTATTACTTTTATTTTTTGTTGCTTTATTTCTTAATTTTTTAAAGAAAGAAATTAAACCGCTGGAAAATAAATATGCATAAAAAATAAAAGTAGTAAAAATGAAGTAAAATTAAAAGAAATCAAAGCAAAATTTTACGACTTTAATAAATTAAAAAATTTAAAATAAATAAATAAATGAATACATGAAGAGAAACATAAGCAAAGTAAAGGTTTCTGAAATAATTTCTTGATTAATTTAAGAAAAGAAAGCTTGAATTAAGAAATAGCTTTCAGTATAATTACTTTCGGTGACTAGACAATAGTTAACTAAAAAAAAAAACTGAATTTTCTTTTATTCTCTTTTGAATACTGAAAAATAATTTTTTACAGCGAAACAAAAATTGATAAGTAAAGGTAAATTTAGTATTTATATATAATACAGATAAAATAAGATGTTCAAAAGACATATAAACTTGAAGCCTCCTTTATCATTATTCAGATATCATTATCATGTCATTTAGTTAATGAATGGATAGTTATCACCATAATTTAGGTTAATGGATCCTTATAGCTAGATATTAAATTCTAATGCCTGCTGATGTTCTGAACGAGATGTTAATGGGCCATTTTTGTCATCGACAGCAGCCAAACTACTTTTTACCTATACATCGGGTTAAATAATTTATCTGTAATATTAACCATGCTAAATTTAATGGCATCATTAGAAATGTTCATTATTTAAAGCATGTTGCTTCGTTTATCTTTGGATGAATAATGACCACACGAAAAATAAACTGTTTACCCAGCTTTCATCGAATTCTTTAGAGAAAATTATAACCAGCAAATAAAATTGGTACTTGTTTTATATATGATTCATTGCGGTCCACTGTTAAAAATTCCCTTTCTTTTTACGGTCTTCCTCTGTGTATTTGATAGTTTAAAGCTTTTTTGATGACTAAACGGTTTTTCTCTGTTTTTCACCCTAATCATAAACGGATTAAAACTGTCAAGTCAAACTCTAGTGTTTGACATGCAGTTTTGCTTATCCTAAGATAACATTTTCTTTTTTTCAAATCATTATATGATTATTTTCCTTATTTGCTCTTACTTTTCAGATATTTTTTTTAATATTTCTAATGAGCTGCACAATCGGTCTTGCCAATGAGCAGACCTCGTGCATTCTCCAGAGGTAGTATCCACCCTTTCAGGACCACCCCAATGGGTGAGATACCGTTGGTCATGTTAATTTGGAAGTCTAGTTTCTGCTACACTAGATGGCAGCACAGAGACTCTATTTGGATGCTAAAGTGCACTAGGATTTTAATTTTGCCGGAAATGCCAAGAGCCAATAAGGCACTCCAGGGATCTTTTGCATGCCGCATAATCATACGACATGCTCGCTTAGGATATTCTGCATCCCGAAAATCCGGTGTCTGCGCCGGGGATCGAACCCGCAAACTTGGCTCAGAAAGCCGACGACAAACGAACTGCGCCACCCAGCCACTACTTTTCAAATATTATTTTACGGTTTTGAACATTGTATAAATAAAACTACTAAATCGACTTCATTGTTGAATCGAAACGCTCCCTGATTATTACCTGTCTTAATATCTTTTTCGGTAATTTCAATTGCCAGACATTCTTTATAAGAGGGGACCAATACAGTTTTAAACTTTTTTTACACTTAATTATGATTTCAATAAGTAAGACTTTTAAGATAAAAACTGTTTAAGATTTTTTATCATACTGAGATATTGGAGTTATGGTACTCAGTGGACAGAGCGTTTAACGTCTAATGACGTAATGCAGGTTCCAATGCCAACGCCGACTGGTCATATGAATATTGTGCTCAGCTCGCACTGTCCCCAATGCTGATGTAGTTATTTTAAAGAATTTTTTGTTAAAATAACCAGAACTCTGTTTGTGAAAATAGCGTACCGTAAACCGGGGCGAGTCTACCCATCCAGGGGCGAGTCTTCTCATTTTAGTTTTATTTAATTTTCACTATTTTAAATTGCAAATAAAAAAATTTTTACCAATGGAGGACTTAGTTCAGACTCTAAGGAAGATGGCGCTGTAGTAGTTTGATCCGTTTTTATTTATTTGGTGTCTTTTTAACCGACCTGTTCAAACGTCTTTTGAGAGATTTGTATTGAAAATCAGCAAACTTTTAGTTGGTGCTCCGTAAGTATATTATTATTATTACTATTTTCACTTTGGTTAAGTGATAAACTTATCTAAGACTAAGATTACATTAATTTTATATGAAAAAAAACAAAAAGAATGTAAGTTTTGCTGTTGTAAACAAAAAGCCAGAATTCGCGGGGCGAGTCTACCCATTCGTATTTAGTTTTAATAAAGCATAATAATATAATTTAGAACTTTGTTTATATTAAAATTAAGTCATTTTAAATGAATTTGAGTATATTATTTTAATTCTGCATTGATAAATTTATCATTAATAAGAAAATTTATAGGTTAAATATAAATGTAAATATAAAATATGTTTATTTTACCTATTTTTTCAATTTTTATATTACAAAATTAACTTTTTTTATTTAATGCAAGTTAAATAAATTATTATTTATAAATTATTATTACCTCCCAAAAGAATGGGAAAAGGATTTTTCATGATTCCCAATGTTTGAATTTCGATTTTGTTAATAATCTTTAATTATTATTATTTATTAATTATTTAATTGTAAATTTATATTAATTTTAATTTATTTTTATCAACAATAATCAGAAAAAAATGTTATTTTATAATGTTAATGATTATAAAAACAAAACTGTGATCAAAATGTGATAATCGATCAAATACTCAATTTGTGTTATTTTATGAATAAAAAAATGGAATATATAATAAAGTTATGAATTTTACTTCATAAATATCCTATATAGTAACTAAAATAACAATTTAATAGTAAAATTTGATTATTTACAATGTTAACATTCATTTTAGTAGAATGGGTAGACTCGCCCCATACGAGAGATTTGTCAGCAGTTCTATAAAAATATACAGTAACAGCGTAACTGTTAATATTTTCTAAAATCGATTTCACAGCTTTAAAGAGGGATAAATAGCGATTCCGAAACACCTATTAAAAGCCTTTTTTTCTTTAATATTTACAAAAGTTTGACCACTTGAAAGTTGTCAAACTGAAAAAATGGGTAGACTCGCCCCGGTTTACGGTAGTTTACTTGTTAATGTTTTGTTGGTTATCTGCTTAAAAAACAGGAGTCTGTTTTTTAATAGCAGTATTTTCTTATTAAATAAATGGTTCTATACTGGCACGCTTGGTGAGATTTTTTTTTCTCGTAAATTTGAGAGATTTTTTTACAGTGTAATTAAACACTCGTCACGAGCTAGTCATAGAAGTTGGACTCCTTATATGATTAACTTGTAATACAGCTCCATGATCCATGACTACCCGTGATATCCAGGTCATTAATTTTCTTATAAACTATTTGAATTTTATATTAAACTACAAAATTTTACGTATGATTGTCAGCCATTGACAAAATTTAAATATTAAAAATCAACATTTCTAAGATTGACTGTTTAGTGTAAGATTTGAACGATCGTAAAACATCATTTTCCATCTTAAAACGATGGAAATTATTGGCCCAAAAATTTCCAACATAACATGTTGTTTGACCATCATGTCTTAAAATATCATCTTTCAACATGAAATAATGGAAGTTCATTGGCCCATCAAAATTCATTACAACATGATGGGAATTGTTGTATGTTCGTTGCCATCAAATAGAGTTGGGCCATCATGAAACCAACATAAATCATCAAAACATCTTGATGGTCCCATCAAGAATTTTGACTTGGGTACTTAAAGCTTGCTTAAAACTTCTTGTATGATTAAAGCTAAACTGCGACTCAATCTTTAGAGTTCAATGCAATTTAAGTACAATAAGGTTTGATAAATATTATAAATTATTACTTTACAGTTGAACTTAATTTTTTTTGTTGAAAATTTATAGAAAATATTAATGGCAATTTTACCGTATATTAAATAAAATTTCTAAAACAAAACTTTTCAAAATGGGCTTTTTAGATTTAACTGCATTTAAAAACCCAATTATGGTATTTGTTTCGTATTTGATATTATTTGTGTTTTTTTTCTTTTCGTGTAAATACTGTCAAATACTACGGAGTAATTTTTTTCACATTCTATGCCTTTTTTGAATAAGTTCCATCCTGGGCTACCTTGGCGTAATTTGAGAAGTTTTTATGGCCTTTAGAATCATTCTGTAGGTTAGTAAAAGCGTTCAATCCGAAACCCATAATATTAAAAGTATTTTTTTAATAGGGAGTATTTGTATACATCTGTATTTTCCTTCTCCTTAGATGGTTTAAATTTTTTTCTCACTGCATAAAAAAAATCTAATCAAAACTTCGAATGGCGCAGAGCAATAGTGAAATACTTTTCAAATATGCTATTCTTAGGTTCAAAATCTACATTAGTCTCATTTAACCTATAATATTAAATGTGCCTTTAATATTAAAATAGGTTAAGAATTTACTCTTTCATTGGTCAAAACATTTGATAATTATTTATTGCTCTTTGTAGAATTCATCCATTTCCCCTACGTAGAAAGTCATACACTGAGAAAAAAAAGCCAGAATATGGTAAACAATACAGTGTTTCCGATTCCATGGAAACACCAAAAACTCAGTAATTTTTAACGAAGCGCTTTGATAATGATTTTGATAAAATTAACAGTAAAATAAGGTTTCATATAATTTTATAAAATTGGTAAATGCGGTAATATTTGCTAATTTCATCACGATATTTTAGAGCAGAGTTTCTCAAACTATGGGTCCCGATCCCAATTGGGGTCACGGGATCTGCAGCAGTGGTCACCTAAAATCTATGCAATTTCAAATTTCGACAATTTATAAAAATAATTTTACAAGTACGAAATATTTTTACACAATATATCTGAATATTAACATGAATTATCACCCGAAATATTTTGACACAATGCATCTGAAAATAGAGAAAGCTAAGACAATACCGGTATAAAAAAAACGAAAAAATTTCACCACATTTTTTTTATTGTACTATTGTATTTAGCACTGTATTTTGTGTAGTATTATTTTTGTATTGTATTTTCAGTTTATTCCTTGTTTAAAATTTTGACATTGCTCTAGGTTCGCACCAATCTACTCCAGATCGTTTGCTCTCCTGTTTAGAGCAGGAGAAGACTGATTTCTTAAATCCTGTGTTGGTTTATGACTTGGTCTTCTGAACTTGGTCTAGCTAAGGACTGGATTAAGTGGAATAAGAAACAAGAACATTGCTCTAGGTCTTAAAATTAAACATTCACAACTGCAACAGTATATGTAGTACAAGTTAAAAAACTGACTGTTTAACATTCCTGTTGTTCGGATTTGCGCAATGCTTATGGGACCCCACAAAATTTCACAAATATATGGGATGTCCACTCAAAAAGATTTAAGATATCCTGCTTTAGAGCATTGCCTAAAAACCATTTATTCAGTTTATTTAATTTTAGTTTTTTTTTACTGAATATGTGGCAATAAGAACTATAATTTTGATAACTCGAATTTCTGTAAACCGTTACCATATGTATGGTAAAATCACCAAATGAATAGTTAGCGTATATTTTGGTTTTATTAAACAAAGTCATAGTTTTTTTTTCTACAAGTTAATTCAGTACGGTAATATTACCATATTTTTTCCCTCCATACACTGAGAGAGCTAGAACGATATCTTTCCTTGTAATTACCTAGGCTTCCTCAAAAGTAACACGTAGAAGTTTATAACCCTCTGATTAAAAAAAAACTTATTCTGTTTGCACGTGACTCATTCTTTCAAATATTATGACAATTAGCATTAAAAAAGCCTTATCATTGGCGCAACAGCCCGGCATGAGTCTTGGCCTTTTCTAAAACATCTTCTGACACCATTATTTCTTCCAAAAAAAGAAAAATAGTATGCAAAGAGTTCAAATTAGAAATGACCTGTATTAACAAAACAAGACATTTTTAACGTTGAATTTTTATTGTTCTAAATTTAATTTTTTTAAAAGAAAATTCTTAAAGATTTTTTAATTATGTTCATGAAAATTGAAACTCTATTTTAAATTTAAATTTTAATTTGCCACACTTATTTGTTAAAAAAATATTATTTTGAAAATGTCTCTATCATATTTAGGCCCTTTGAAGCGTTTAACTAGTAGACTTCTCAATTTAATTCGATTACCCAACTCTCCTGATGTCTGTTTACAATGCAAATGAAATGCTGCATCTATAACTCACAACACCCAAAAGGACGTCTTATCTTTCTGCTAGTTAAGCGACTAATTAATTAATATGCCGAAAGTCACCTTTGCGTTAACCTTTCAGCTATCTCTTTCCATCCAACCGACCGTATCATTCCCGATCTTAACAACTCCTGATCCATTTATTATATGGAGACGAGGTCGCTAAGGGTTACCAATAAATTAAGTGGATCATCTAAGAAGCATGTACTGTTCCATCCATCATCAGGTTGGATGGATTTTTCCGAATTCCGCAGTGTCGGTTTCTTTGAGGAGGATAAGTTGGTGGATTGCCCAGAATGGAAAAGGGGAAATCTTCCGAAAAATTATCCTAGGAAAAGGCTATTATTATTGATGAGAATATTGAGTTGATATAGATACGTCCGTTAATAATTATAGCTTATTTTGTCTTAAGAGTTGGTGCAGTATTATTTTTTTGTAATAATTTATAAAATATTTTGTCAAGTAAAATATGGAATAACTGCTGCATGGAACACGTAAAATAAGCGCTTCATTAAAATAAAAATATAAAATTTTTTCTCTCCTTTATCTTACTTTTAAATTCTGTAATTTAATGTAATGCAATAGTTTATTTCTGTAATTTAGTAAAACATTTTTAAATGAGTGTTTTTTTTTAAGTGTAATTTTCCTACTAACTTCAGTTACAACTTCCTTGACTCTTTTAAGAGAAATTTTTCAATTTAAGTGCATTTGACGAAAAACGTTGGAAAAATCTTTATGTAAAAGAGCTGAAAAAAGTACTTTTGGAGAAATATTCTTGAATTTAACTAGTTGTTGCTTAAATAAAATATATGAATCAAAATGATCATAGTCTATTTATATAAAGAATAGCAAAATAATAAGACTAGATAATTTCTAAAAGAATCTGTTTTTAACTAAATCTATAATGATAACATAATGGTTTTAACGTTCATTAAATATGAAATTTCTTGATTTTGATTTCTTTTCTACATGAAAATCAATATTTTTCTCAAAACTGTTTAATATTTTTATTTTTGCTCAGTTAATTTTTTTATTTTATTGTTGTTTTATATCATGCCTTTCTGAATAAATAATATATTTAACATTAACGGAGTCTAATGGAGTAGTCTCTCAAAAAGCTCCATAGAATTGCACTGTAGGAAATTCCGATTTTAATTATGTTAAAAGGTAAGGGCACCTTGAATGCTTTATGCGAAAAATCCATTTTACCATTAAATCTTTTTTTTACTGTAAAGTTTAATACCATAATTTTTAAAGTGATATTTATTTAATTACACTAATTCTATAAATTTACAGTAAATATTATAGTAAAAATTACGGTATATCAGTTTGTAGTTCCGTAAAATTTTACGATAAGAAGAACCGGCACCATAAATCTGTTACTTTTTATCATAATTTGATCCGAAATTTCTTACAGTATACATTTACTATAATGTTTATAGTGTATCAAATAGTTATACAAATCAAATTATTATGTCGGTAATGTTTGCTTTCAAATCACAAGAATTTTTTTTAAACTCAAATATTTTTTTTAATACCTAGCGTTTCTATTATTCTTTTCAAAGTAAAAAATTGATTTTTGTGGTTTTCTTTAAAATTTTAAGAATTATCTATCTTATACTTGAACATGGTAACTCTTGAGTAAAATCATTGTAAATCATTTTTTAAAATGGAGCTATTACTTTAAATTTTTGACAAGCCTAAGCTTAGTATAAATTTTACATTATAAATCATACAAATTTAAGGTTTCATATATTACCCTGTTATTGATTTTCCTTTACACAGTGAATATTATTCAAACTGAAACAATATGTAGTTTAAAAAGAAAGACAGAGTACTATATATAAAGCTGTCAATTTCAATATGAACTATGTCGCAAAAAGAAATAATTTATCCTAGTTTTCAAACAATTTATAACTTGTGTCATATTTAATGGTAAAAATATTAGCAAACTGCGTGTGTTTTTGTTCGTACATTTTTTCTTACAGTATCCAGTTCAACTGTATCATAAAAAAGTTTTAAACAAAATTTCGCGTGATTTATCATCATCTTGTCATCTCGGGTTGTATGCTTTATTTGAAAAGAAATGTTTTTTCAGAAACTATGAAATCATTAAGCATTTTATAGGTACTGGGAAACTAAACAACTATAGTTTGTAAAAAATGATAATTTAAAAAAAAAAAATTTGCTGCTTCAACACGTGACGCTATTCTTTTAAAATAACTATCAGTGTGTAAGTATTATTTGTAAAAAAGGTTGCAAAGTTTTATTTAGGGTATTTTTTATTTTATAGGTGGTTTTAAATTTTGAATTATAACTTTCTTATAAATTCAAATCTGGGGACCATACTTACCAGATTGCGATTACCCCTTATATTTTGNCTTTATCAAAATTGAAAACAAGGAGAAAAAAATCAACAGAAGATAGGTTATACAAAGCGCACTTACTTGTTAGGGATAATTGTCAAATTAACGTCCGCCATTGATTGATTTCTCATGTGCTTCTCTCTCCAAACTCTCCTTCCAAAACTAAGGATGATAATGCGCATGCGCTGCACTGTGCCCCTGAAGACAAACTTCTCCGCCGTACACGAAGCGCTGGCATTGTGCCAAATTTTGTTACGACTTTCGCGAGTTTCCCATCTTTACACTTATACAATCTTTGTTTCAATTAAGATTGTGTCTTAGAACGTGAAGAACCGATCATAAAATCGAAAGTTATTCAGGGTGGTTCATTTTTTTGGAGCACTGTGCACCAAATTTGGTGAGAATCGGTTCAAAATAACATACACACTCTGACATCAGTTATAAATAGCATACATACGTTTAAGCATGATGTTTTATTTATGTAGATTTTATTCATATTTTCCAAAAACCTTCACTACCTTCAACCAACGTCCATTACCTTAAACACTTAGTAAACTGTATTCCTTTTTAAATCGAAGTAACGGGATTAAGAATTTTATCTGCTAAATACGTAAAAATTCGATATTCCCTGCAAAAAAAAAAAAAAAAAAAAAAAAAAAAAAAAAAAAATGGCGAAAAATATCGATGTGAAAAGTAGGACATAAAATAATGGTTAAAAAACAATTATTATTGATTGATTTCAGTTCTTTTTTCTTCATATTTTTGTCTAGTTTGTGGGAAGGAAAAGAAATCTAGATTTATGACGAAATTTAGATTGTAAACGAAAACGAACATACTAATATTATGTATTTGTTCTCCTTAGTAGAATGTTATCATGGGATAAAAATGATAAGTTAAAAATAGTACGAGAAATATTGACTTCCTCAAACACAAAACAATCGATTATATACTCATCGTAAAAATTAAAGATAGCTAGGCATCACAGACACCAGAATACGGTAATATTTGGTAAAAACAAAAACGCTTTTTATAGCTATTTTATTACATTTAATACTTTTATTGCACATTTCCTCATAAATCTCTTGAATATTACTTAGTATTTATTTACATTACTTGTATTGATATAGTTTTAAATATTTTCAATGACAATTGTAATTATGGTAAAAATAAGCATAAAAGTATTAACTTTAAAAAAATAGTTCATGAAATTGACTTAAATGCACTGAATTTAATAAATATGCTCCTAATTCAATTTAATTAATTTATTATTTGAGTAATTAAAGTAAATTATCATTTTAAAAGCATTTTTTTTATTAATTGCAGAAAACAACTATAAAAACAACGAAATAACTTACGTTAGATAACTATATATGTTCGTTTTTACGAAAAGAGGATGTAATTAAAACTGCTCTTAGAAACTAATTTGTTTTACTAATTGCGTCATTATTATAGCAGTATAAGACATGGATACATTTTTATTGATAGATACCTTTACCCAACTAAGTTCATAACTTACTTTAACAATAGGTAAAGGAGTAATTACATTACTTCCAATGCAGAGTTTCAGTTTACTAAGCTAATTATAACTTGCTGAGCATATAACGTATGCTTATACTCTTTATTTTCTAAAATTCTTGCTAATTGGAAAGCCTTATCGTATAGTAAGTAAAGAGTTTGTAACCAGTTATGTAATGTATTAGTTTCCGTTCTTTTATAATTCTCAATGTTTTGTGATCTATAAATACAAAATTTTTGAAATAGTCTTTTTCAAAAACATTTCACAATTAGTTGAAAACTGTATATATAAATATAAATTTACAAAAAAATATTTGAAAATATCATAAAAATTTGGAAATGATTTTATTTAACTGCTTTGTTTCTTTATTGCAAGTAAACAGCAAGTAAAATATGCTTGGATAATTTTATGCATTTTATTTAAAATGCCGTGTTGAAAATATATAACCATGAAATGGAGCACTGATAATTAAAGTTTCGTCAAAACTACCTGAATAAGATAAAAATTTACACTAATTTTTACCGAAGTGTTTTAGTAATAATTTTTTCAAAATAAAAAAATAAAATATGGTTTTATATATGATCAAAATCTGTAAATGTTATGAAATGATGCAATTTTATCACGATGCCTTAAAGTATGGCATAAAAAGCATTTATTTGATTAAATTTATTTTTCAGTTTCGAAATTTTTACTTAATATTTGGCAATAAGAGCTATAGTTTCAGAATTCATGGTTAAGTGCTATCGTGAATTCTGAAAAAATGGTAAGTTTTTTTAAAATAATGGTTTATATCCCTTATATTTTGTTTTCGTTAACCAAATTATGGTTGCTTTTTTACTAAAAATATCAGTATCATACATTACGATAATTATACCAGAATTTTTCACCGTGTGTGAATAACAGCACTTTTTTAACTTATCCTTTGAAAAATTGCGTAGAAAATTTTTTTAGAACATGCCTGAACTTGGCATGTAAATAAAGAAAAAATAATTCTCCGAGTGTATATTTGTTTGTTGTATAGTTTTGTATAGTTTCTGTTGTGTCTATAGTGTATAATATCTGATAAAAAAAGGTGTATCAGGATTATTTTTGATTCGATTCAAAAATTTACAGAAACACATACGAACGACTGTCGAACGATTCTTCAAGAGGGTGGATAAGAGTTCTCAGAATAACATTAAGGGTGCTTTTCAAATGTTCTGTTATTGCATGATATGATTCTTTTTTTGCGAATAATATGTAATTTTCTTAACTGCTGTGACTTTGCAACAGTTAGTCATGACTGGTAAGTTAAGTTTAGTCTCTCTTTAGCCAGCACCCTCGATGCTTATTTCGAAAATGGTGTGAAACATCGATATGGAGAAAAGCCACAGTTTTTAGAAAAGTGAAAAACGTTCGTGGTCTTATTTTTTATTATCTGAAAACTTATTCCATTGCTGCATTATCTTTACTCATAAAAATTTAGCGAAAAAATTAGAATAAGACATTGGTTTTTATAATTTCCAACTGGGTGGACAAAGGTCACCAAATTGGTAATTTTTCAAAATGTTTATTAACTTTTTGTTGGTTTGTTTTAATGTCACTTGCCACACGGGCAAGCCTGCTTTATGAAACCGAGCAAATTTAAGGCAGAGTGTGTGATTCTTATTTTTCAGTGGAGCCATCTATGGCCAAGAATTCCATTTCTGCCACTTCATACGTCATACCTGTTTATAAGGCGGACCCATTCATTCATCTACAGACAAATCAAGAGGTATTGATTTGTTATAGGAATATGGAGGACTTTGAGACTCGACAGAATTTTTACGTGCATCAGTCACCAACTATACAGGGAGTCTTCGGCCGGCGGGGTTCGAACCCACGAACCCTCAGACATGGGTCCAGCACCCTACCGACCAGGCTATCCCGGCCCCTTAATAACTTTTAAAATATTTAGGTTATTTGCCTGTCATAAAGATCAGATAACTCTTCACGACAAGATGGTATATATAGTTTAAAATTATAGCTTGTCTTCAAGTGTAAGGCACTTTAGATAAGGCTGTTTTATTTTTCTCGGCAGAAGAGCTACGAAAAACCAAGTTAAGGAAAACATAAACTGTTAAATTTTCTGGAAATAATGCATGACGCATCAAAATAATATTTAATATTTTAGCATAGCAGATGATAAGAACTTACTTAGAATTGCTGTTCTCAATCAAACCATAGATTTACCGCGAACAGATAGCACTTATTTTAATTTCACAAAAAGACATTCCAAGTAAGTTAATGATCGAGATATAATCAAAAGAGCTCAGTCGTAAAGAGAAATAAAATTAACTACTTTATTTGTATAATCCATATTTCAGTTACATTAAATTATTTTGATAGAATGGGAGAAATAAATGTAAACATATTCCAATTAATAAAAACCTCTTCTAAATTTTTATGAATTTTGACAAAGTATATTTAGAAAACGAGTAAGAAGTTGTTATTTTAAAAATTTTAGTTTGTAATTTTTGCTGCGTTCGAACTTTAAAAGTTATCTTAAATAATCAGTATGAATTAAAATTTTTGATTATTATTACATTTTTTTTCAAATTGTAAAATAAAAGGAAAATAGAAAAAACTTAGGTACTTAATTCCTGAAGCCAAAAATAATTGCTTCAAACATCAAAGTTTCTTCTAGTATAAATTTAGAGGGTGAATTAAATCACCCGTTTGAAATTATTTAATAAGTAAACTAATTCATATTGGTATAGTTAATTTTATGGACATTACAAAAAAGTTAATTTCTGAAGCAAAACTAAACTCTATAGTTTTCATTAGAAAGACATTTATCAGATGAATGAAATACAAAAAATTTTTTGTTGAAATGGTTCAGAAATGAAATATATTGATTCCTTTTTATGATGCTGGTTAGACTATGGTTTCATTCAATTTTGTGCTTGTTCAAAGTATCAATAGGAATGCATTTTTTATATTCGCTTAGAAAATATATGATAGAAAAGAAATCTTACAAAACATTGCTTGCATCGATTATTTATCATTTTTTCTGGAGTGCAATGATATTCTTTTCTAAAACTGATGTTGAATATTTAATGATATTTCTATGATTTATGAGTTCATACTAAAACATTTTTCTACATCTTTTCAGCGAAAAGAAAGATATAAGGATAAAAAAAAATGTTTTTTCTATTCTCCAGAATTTCAGGCTCTTTATCAAAATATCATTTAATCTAATTAGATGTATAGGATGTTTATGAAAATCTAAGATTTTTGCGCTTAAACGTTTGAGTTACAGTTGTTATATGTTAATATTAATAGTTGTTACTACAAAACTTAAATAAGTCCCGATATTTATATCGAATAAATTTTAAATCCACTTTTTACTGCTGATTAAAACACATATTTTGATGATACCTAATACGAGATAATAATCCTAAAATGAAGGTTTTAAAATGTGAAGATTTCTGTAATTAATGTTTAGTTTAAAATATTACATTACTGTTTGTTATTATATAGCTATAATAATGTTTATTTTTGTTCTAATACGTGAACTATTTTTAATATTCATGTAAAAACAAAAATTTCATTAATATATACATTTTGTTTGCATTTAATGTATACATTATAATATATACATTATAATATATATGTCACGGCGAAAGACCGAAATCGGTGGTTGTTGACTTTCACCGCTGAATGTCGACAAACACCAAATACGTCGGTGAAAGATCGAATATTTCATTACATACTTGTACATTCGGACCCTCACCGGTGTATGTCGACAATCACAGATAATGTCCGAAATATTTATTACATTCGATTTGATATGAATTTATTCGTGGATATAATTACATTTATTCGATATTATAACCCTACACTGATGTTTTTTAAGGTTAAGTGCCCCTGCCCGGTATACATTTGCCCGGTATACCCTACACTGATATTTTTTAAAGTTGAGTGCCACTGCCCGGTATATCCTACACCGTTGTTTTTTAAGGTTAAGTGCCATTGCCCGGTATACATTTGCCCGGTATACCCTATACACTGATGTTTTTTTAAGGTTAAGTGCCACTGCCCGGTATACATTTGACCGGTACTCCAAACACTGATGTTTCTTCTAATCTATCGTCAGTAAGTATTAAAATATAGAATAAATATAAATATATCAAATAAATATAATAATATTAGCGAATAAATTAATATAAAATTGGATATAGCAAATATTTCGGACATTCACCAAAGCGAGTATGTGATTGTTGACATTCACCGGTTAGAGTCATAAATAAGGGTATTTAGCAAATACTTCGGGCATACACCAAGCGACTACGTGAATGTTGACATTCACCGGTGAATGTCGACATTCTCCAGATTTCGGTGTTTCAACGTAACATATACATTATAATGTATACATTTAATATATATAATTATGGTGAAATAAGTTTTCTCCCTTTTATGGATATATACTTTTGATTTAAAAGAAAACCTTAACAGCATTTTCAAACTTCAATTTTTTATTCACTTTAAAGGTCATAAACGAAAACATCTTAATTTTTAAATCTTATTTTTAATCGCCAATGTTTTCCGAAAAACCCAGTTGTAAAATTATAATAGAAAAGAAAATGAAAAGTGAAATGGAAAAGGAGAGAAAAACTCGAAAGAAGTACATAAGAACGAAAATAAAAATAAATTATTTCAAAACAGTTTATGAAACTTTTTGAGTTAAAGCTCTTTAAAGTTTATGAAAATTGAATTAAATTACCGATACCCCTTATTAACCTGGTGAGAAAAATCATCGGGGAATACGTTATAAAATTTATTAATTATTTTACAAAAATCTTAAAAAAAAATAGCATACATTGATTACAATTAAATCATAAATTTCCAAAAATATATATGTGAAGCGAAAGAATTCAGTGAAATTTAAAAAATCAAACCTTTTATCTTATTGTTACTGTAATTGTTAGAGAAAACAGCATGTTAAAAATATACGCTTTTATTATCATAATTTTCGAAAATTCAATCCATGTTTTAAATTAACCCAACGGCTTCTTTAGAAAAGGAAGCCAGCAGAAGTCCCTTTGGATCAGAAAAAGTGACCATAACAGTTAAACATGTTATAGCTTATTTATTAAAACAGCAACACGATATAAATAAAAGTGCAAAAAATTTTACTATTTATAAATCATTATATTTTAATATTATTGCAAGCATTTTTATCAAAATTATAGCTTTAATTTTGTTATAGTTTAAAAACAGAAATAAAATCGCATGCTTGTAAAAAATTCTTTGCTAAAAAAGTACTTAATAAAAATGACATTTGAAATAATAAATAATTCAACTTTATTAATTTACACCTAGACACATTTACGGATTTTTGAACTGAATCTAAATGCATTTCAATATATTTTAATTATGATAAATATAAAAATATTTTCATAAATTCCCTAGTAAATTTTTTATTAGTTAAAATGCATCCTTACTTAAATAAATCCTAATCTTTTAGCAATGATATTGGAGAAATGATTTCAAAGAAGCTTTTAATTTAATAAAATTAAAATTTGATTTATTTTAGGGAGCAAAAATGATTTCAATATACATTTTTAATTTCTAAATGAAATGAGTTAAATCCAACTTTCTTTTTTGATATATTGATCTATTATATGCATAATATTAGATATAAACTATTTATCTATGCTTAAGAAAATGTTTTTATATTTATTATTCTTGCCGAAAAATATACGCTTGTTTACTTTTACATATTCAATATTATTTTAGAAATTTTTTTACTCGTTGTTAATAAAATAATCTTATTAAAACTTTTTATTAATTAGTTGTGTATACTTCTTTTCTTAAGTAAAATATCTTCCTTCGTGTGTTTTTTAAATTAAAAAACTTTCATGGTTTTTTGATAAATATTTAATCAACAAATAAAAATTATTCACTACATGCTTTTAATTTCTTTATAATATGTTTGTTTTTAACATGCAATAATTTAATTAAATAGAATATCTGAAATATAAGTTTTGTCTGCAATCGTGATTGAAAATTTTCAACATCCATTTATATAACAACATTTCAGTTACCTAATAACATATGGTGGTCCACAAAGCAACATAACTGTGAAATATTCCAGATCAAATTACGCTAAAAAGTACTGACACTCAGGATGCCGGTATTTTTTTACGTAAAATCCATTTTTATCAGAACAAAAAAAATCTGATATTCTGTAATTTTATGAAACAAAAAAATCTGACATTCTGTAATTTTACGGAACAAAAAAAATCTGATATTCTATAATTTTTACGGTAATTATTATCATGAAATCATTGAATTACTCCAATTAAATATTACCATCAAAATTATGGTATGATATTTTAAGATAAATATGGATTTTGCGAATGGTGCCGGTACTTAATACTAGAATTTCATTACGTAACTTAGATATATTTTCCCTTTTTTTAAGGATTTTTTTTCTGTAGTAGATGATAGAAGTCAAAATGCCTTTAAAAACGAAATTATATTAATAACCGAAAATATATTAGCTATTAAAATTATTGTTTTCAGCATATAAATAAAAAATTGCTCAAGATTCAGCGCCCTCGCAAACTGTTCTAATTTAAATGTTGAGCTAAGTGAGATTTAAGTAGTGCATGCGTACCTGTCACTTCATTATTTTCCAATCCCTGGTTTCTTATTCCAGAAGTCGAAATGCATGTTAACGTTAAAGGAATACGTTAAAATCAATGCGAGCAAGTTAAAAGTAATTCTCATGATTACTATTGGTATGTAAATGGGATAATTTCTCCTTAAAGGTTGTTTTTAATCTTACTTAAACTTTTTTTCAAAGCAGGTAATGGAAGAGCTTCCTCTGCTAAAACCATTTGCAACATTTGTGTGACTTGGCGAAAAATATTATCTCAATTATTACTACAGTAATTTCGGCACTCAAAAAAAAGTATGATCAAAATAAACAGAATATGGAAAAATATACCGTGTTTCTAACTCTATGGGAACACCAAAAATCACAGTAATTTTTACCAAAGCGATTTTGAAATGATTTGCCAAAATTGACAATAAAATATGGTTTTAAAATGTGTGATTAAATTTGGTAAATGAGATAAAATTTGATAATATTATCATGATATCTTAGGACATCTCATAAAAGCCATTTATTCTGTTAAATTTACTTTTCAGTTTATCAAATGTGTAGTTAAAAGAACTATAATTTGAAAAACTAGATTTTTCGGTTGACAGTTACCGTATGAACGGAAAAATGTCCAACAGAATGATTTAAATAACATATAGTTTTATTATCCAGATCTATTAGTCAGATTATCTCTCAATATGGCATAAATCGTATAAATTTGTATGGTATAAATTTTACCTGAATTTTTTGCTGTGCATAAAATGAGGACTAATAACTAAATATACATTAATAAATGTAATTTATTCCGGAAACAGGTCTTATCAAGTAGAAGAATCTTACCAAAATACTAAAATGGTCAGATATCAGAGAAATGTTAATAAAACATGAATGAAAAAGTACGAATGTTTGCTTTTGGGATACAATAATCTAGAATTATTGAAAAAAAATATTCTAATTACTTTTCCAATGTTATATAATGCCGTCTAACGCCCATACTAAGTGAAATTATCTCCTACTTAATTGAACAATTTTAAATTTCGATTTTTTGGCATTTTGAACAAAAAGTACTCTTGCATGTTACTTTTATGTGTTTGAAATACGCATAATAATTTTTTTACGTAGAGAATTATGATCTACAGAAATTAAGCAAGTTTATTTTATACTTCAATTCTTTCACTTAAATTTTTAAATATATATCTTTAAGAAGTTAGTTATAATCTTCTTAAAAATCATGCAATGCCGATAAAAATTTTGCTTAATTTTTCCTTTTTTTTTCTTACATTCTAAGAAAAACGTGTTTAAATAAAAAGATTGAGACTTATTTATATCGACTAAATTGGAACTCACAGATGCTCTTTTCGAAAGTATTGAAAATGCTTAAAGCCTTGTATTTTTATATAAGTTTATAAAGGCAAAGTTTAAGATTTCGATTTCATTTATCCTAGTCAACGCATTAAATTTCTTTTTCAGAGTGAACTAAATTCCAATTCGATTCATTTTGAAATGAACATAAAACGATGGTATTTAAGTCATTCCTTATCATATTAAAGGGCATTATGTTAGTTCAACAAAATGCAAAAAGGAAAATTTTGGTATATTATAAATAAATTTAAAAATATATTTATTAATTTTAAAACACATTAAACAAAATGAAACTATGTATAACAGCAGCAAAAACTTATTTTCAGGGATGCTATTAGATTATTTCTGTAATGAATGTTGCAGACTGATTATCTAGCGTGATACGAAATTAGAGATATTACAGTATCCTCTAAAGAAGTACTAAAAAACGAAATTATATTTCACTCTTCTTTTGAGAAAAAGCAAATTTAAAAGTTCAATAATTCTTTAGCCTAACTTTTGCTTTCTTATGACAGTTAAACTATCATAAGTTTTCATCTATATTATAATTTCTTTTTGAAAACGTAAAATGCGAAAACCGGAATCACAGTAAATAAAAAAAACTTTCAATTGGATTTTACCGTGAAAAGTAAATGAGATTAATTTTGTCCCGATTTCTTTGAAACTTTCTGTAGTTTCATTTTATGAATATAAAACTAATCAAAGTTTATTTATACTTCAAAATAGGACAGTGAGACGCTGGTCTGGGTCCGAGATTAGTGTAGATAACTTAAATAATTTTGAAAATTTTGTTTGATTTACAAAACTGATTTACACTTTCATTAGCAGCTGCACTACAGTACGATTGAATACTAAATCGTGAATAAATTACAAAACAAGTTTTTTATGGTGGAAAAGTAACCTGTTAAGTTGCTTTAGTTATATTCATAGTTTTAGTCAACATAAAATATTATGTTATGCATGAATACGCTTATTATTTTAATAGATTCCCTTAATTTAAAATTAATTTTCAATTAATAAGTACTTAAATGAAGAAATTACTTCATGAAGCTTATGTACACACGTCCATACTATGTTTTCTTTGATAATATATGTTAATTACAAGTATCTTAATTGTTTGGTTTAACTAAAATGATTTTGTACGTTAATTATTTCTTTACAAATTTCAAGCTTTTATTTATTAAATGCATTTTTTTGCAGAGTTAAAAATATAGGAGAGATAATTTTTATTAAAATATTAATTACAGAAGGATTTTATGCAATTTTAAAAGTGGTTGTTATACGTGCTCTTCTAAAATTATTTTAATAGTTTTTTATTGGATCGGGATGGTCTGGTTAGTAGGGCACTGGACCCATGTTCAGAAGTTCGTGGGCTCGATCTCCGCCGGCTGAAGACAATGGTGACTGATGCACGTTAAATCTGTAGAGTCGCAAAGTTTCTATGTTCCTATAACAAATCAATACCTCTGGTGGTACTGATACAGGAGTTTCCTTGTCTTCTAGATTGGCTCAAAATTACAAGGCTACGGAGTTGAACATTAGTAGTCGTAAACCCAAAATTGGGTCGGCTGTTCAACGACGAATAAAAAATTAACGAATAAAAATTTTTTGATACATTAATGGAAGGCAAGCCGAATTCCAAATTATGAACAATTTTCCACTTAAAAATATCAAAAATAGATTTCTAATGCTGTTGTTTGTCTTTGAAATTGGTTTTTACACTTTTTGAATCTTCTTCATATTTTAATTTAATATTCACGTGGGCATAACATTAATTAAAATAAAGATTGTTACGAATATTTATTTATTTAAGAATGTTCCTTTTAGATTAAAATTAGTTACATTTTAATTTTACTTTTAATAAATTTAATATTCAATAAGTAAATAGCAATAAATTTAATATTCCAATAATCTAATTCAACCACTATCCAATAATAGTTTTGTTATACTTTTGCTATTACTTCCTATCAGCAGTTAAATGAATATAAATACATTCATTCTACCATTTTTACTAATGATTTTAGCACAAGATACTAATTTTTTTGTGTGAAGATTACACTAAAAAGTTCAAAAGTTGTTGCAATTTCAAGTGCTTTTATTGCGTCCTTTTTGTCATTTTATTGCTTCGCATTCATTTATATATTGTTTTGCTGCCTAATAACTATAACACTTATTTGGTGGAAATGCGAGCAGAAAAAATATAAAGGTGGGTAAAAATATGGTCAGGAAGTAGGAAGGTATGAAAAAAATTCATTATGATAATTAATTCGAAAATTATTGATTTATAAACCTGTAATAAAAAATACCACGCAAACCCCTCTGCGACTAGCAAGATTGCAGAATTGAAATTTAAAGTGCTTAAAAGGAAATCCTTATTTTTGAAATTAACATGTCCGAAAGTTGTAGCAATTTTGAATTATTTTTTCGCAAATATTTTTCTATCAATTTTGTTTTCAATAATAATTATTAATCCATTGCTACAGAAAAATATGGTTACTTATTTTGATCAAGAATTTTAATTATTCTTTTTGGTGCTCCCATGGAGTCAGAAACATAGTAAATGTAATCATATTCCGGTGAAATTAAATCCTTTATTTATCAAAACCAAAGGGGAAATAGTCTTCTTTTACACTACATTACATTATTATCTATATTATATTACAACACTATATTAGATTATTATCTAACAAATATCTGATATAAAAATAAATTACAAGAAAACTAATTTTTTTGAAAATCTCAAACTGTTTAGGATTTTGATAATTCCTCGGTAATTATGAGTTACAATTACAATCGTAAACAAAGCTAAGACCTAAGAAACATAATTTTAAAATGTTTTTAAAAATTTATATCTGGATATTTAATAGTGCTTTTTTATATACAAATTTATGATTTGTAGATTTACGGGTAACGTTAAAATCAACTTCAGAATTTTCTGAGCATCTGGTATAATTTTTACGAAATTTTGAGAAAAGAGCATTAAGCTCAAATTCATTAAAATAGTGTTCATACATTGAGTTTTATACTTTATCTTTGAAATAAATAGTTAAGACAATCTTATTTGACAAACCAATTGTACAAACGAAGAATTTTTAATGCATGCTTAAAGTTACTACAAAAATGTTAGGATTTAATAAATAATTTTATAAGAGGATTATGTGTGTAAATTATTCCCTTTACGCAATGTTTGTGATAGTTAATATATTTTTTGATGATAGTTAATAAAGTCTCAACGGGCACGAATTTCTGTAAAATAGAGATTACTTTAAAAGCTTTGCTAGACAATATCTTTTTATGTCAAATTTAACAAATGCTTTTCAAAATTTAAAATTTGATGAAAATGTTATAATATTAATAAGATTTATATATAAAACATAAATATGATAACGTATTCTTTAAAACAAATTACTATTGGTAAGATCTTACACAAGATTGTAGAATTTAAATAGAAACATACTATTTAATCAATCAAGTATTAAAAAATATTAGGTATAAATTGAAAGAATAAAAACGTAGATTACGTTTAAAATGTCATAAAAGATTTCTAACAGTACAGAGGCAGCAAAAATATGAAAATATTTTTTTCAAAGTCTAGACTTTATTGTTAGACGTTATAATATCAAGCGCAGCTCGTTGACTCATGTGATTTTCCGAATTTATTTTAACTTTATTACAGTGATAAATTAAATAACGGTTTGTCTTAAACATGATTACAACACAGAGAAATAAAACCGGTCAAATTACCGTACAATACCGTAATGACACTTCTAGCAAAAGAAAAGGGAAAAAAAGCATATTTCTGGTTAATGAAAACAAGATCAACGGTATTTAAACTATTCATTTGGTAATTTTTCCGTTCACATAGTAACGGTTTGCCAGAAATTCTGCTTTCCAAAATTACAATCCTTACTGCTACACATTGATTAAAATATATAAAATTGAAAAGTAAATTTAAATGAAGAACTGTTTTTTTGTCAAGCTCTTCTAAGGTATCATGATAAAAACACTAAATTTTAACACATTTACTAAATTTCATCACATATTATAAAACTATTTTTTTTATTAACTATTAACTATTTCATATTATAAAACTATAATTTATTGTGCCAGAGCACTTTGGTAAAAATTACTGAGTTTTTTCTTGTGTTTCTATAGATGTGAAGATTCTGAGTTTTTGTTGTGTTTCTTTGAACATATTTTTTTTATTTCTTCAGTGAAGATTCTATGGTTCATATTGAACGGAAACATAATTAAATTTAATCACTTATGTTATTTAGGTTTTGGAAAACTATCACCATATTAGTCGCCATTTGTTATTTTTTTAATGATTGGTAAGTTTTGACAGCAATCATTGCTAAGTTTTAACAGCAATCATTGCTAAGTTTTAACAGCAATCATTGCTAAGTTTTGACAGCAATCATTCAACTTGGCGAATTGGTTCTCCCCATGAGAGATAAATATAAATATAAAGATTATAAATACATAGATTAAGGATAAAAAGGTTATATTTATATATAGAGAGAGAGAGATTAAAAAGGCATTTTTTAATAAATCTTATTAATCTAATGTAATATTTTTATTAGTAAAAACATTATTATATCTCTTTTTTGCTGATTTCCATTTCTAATTTTTGCTTGAAACTTAAATTAAAAATTAATAATAATTAACAAATACGCAAACTATTCAACTGGAAAGAGTTTAGTGCACATTTAATTTTTATTAAAAAAATTAGGAAATGAAGTTGAAAAATTAAAAATAAAATCAAAATATTTTTTACAACACATGCCAAGTGAAATAAAGCTTTATAATCAATAAAAGATTTAATGATTGCTACTTACTTTATTTATTATTGAGAAAAATTATTTATGTATAAAGTTTTGCGTTTTATCTTCTCAAATTTTGCATTTAACTACTTTAATCAGAAATTTCATTTTTTGTATTACCTGTTTGTTTCTCTTATTTTTTTTAAAAAAATCGAGTGTTTCCTCTAATATAGCATAAATATTCCGATGTACATGTTTTTTTCTGCTTAACTAAACTTACATATGAAAATTGATTCTTAAATATAAAAATTCTTATTTTGTGTAAGAAACTATTTGCTAAAAACTGCATAACTGTTTGCTAAAACTGTAACTGTTTGCTAAAACTGTAACTGTTTGCTAAAACTGTAACTGTTTGTAAACTATTTGCTAAAAAATCTATAAAGTATTATTTTCTAAACTAGCATTTCTAGTTTAAAAGGGCATTAAAATAAAATTTTTCTCCATATGTTTGGAATTATATGCGAATTACATATGGAATTTTAAGTAAATTATCTATTATTAAGAATATTACATCGAGTTATATTTAAAACCGCAAATAACTCACTAACGAAAGAACATTTTTGGCAAAACATATTTTTCAATAATATTTCCAAAAAAAATTTAATAATGATTAAAAGAATTCGATCAGCAAGATTTTTTTTTTTTCCTTGCGTTTTTCGTCAAAAAATATTTCCATTTATTTTTCATATCCTAATTTCTTCGAAAAATTTATATTTTTTATACTTTTTTATTAAAAATTTATATTCTTTTTATTTTGTGTACTGTTGATAAATTATTAATTATGAAATTACTAATAAAAACTAGAATTCCCTGTTATAAATTGTTTATCAAACATAAATGGAAATTCACGTGTCTGTTTATTTTAAATTTCTTATAATTGAATACACATGAGCATATACAAAGTTTACATACTTAATTTTTACTCTGGTAGTAAATTAGTTTATCAAAAGCATTATATTAGGATTCAAAATTTTTTTTTAATTACGAATTTTTCATCCAAAAATACTTTTACTATTGGTAAATAGAGAGCTTTTTCTATAATTATAAATGCATTTATTTTTAAAAACTGCCATTCGCTCTATGAGAACAAATAACATTAAAGAAATATTTGAATAAATTGGTTGCTTGAATTTAAAATTACAAGAAAAACTTTTACATTACTTTAAAACATTGATTTGAGAGCAATGAAAGCATAATTTTTTTTTGATTTATCGAAGTAAATATTTGAAATGTATTGTGAATGAAGCTTTTTAAATCTATAGAAACAGTTTAAATTAATTTTAGTGTACAGAAGCTCGAAGGAGGAAAAAAAAAAAGCTTAAAAGCATAAAAGATAATATTGAGTTAATATTTTAAGGACACTTGAATTTGAAATTAAGAAATAAATTATCTGAGATTAAGTTCATGAGAGTGTCAAAAGAAATATTTTCCTAGAAATTAAACAGTGAAACAAATACTTTCAGTTGTGTTTGTTTTTTTATATTTTTTATGCACTATAGATGCTTCCAAATTACTGCATTGCAGATGCATTGAGCGTTATAGATGCTTCCACTATTTGCTTCTAAATTGTATTTTTTTTAAAAAAAGGCGTTTTCATCAAATACTTAGCAAAATGAATTTTAACTATTTTCTACGCACTATATTATAGTATTAGGAGAAATACAGAAGACATTTATATTGTTTTCCTGATTGAATAGAAAGAAATAGACAATCGAATGAATAGACTAGCACGGAATCTTTATATACTTTGAAAACAAAAATGACATTGAATGATCCTTTAAGATTTATTTAAATTATTTTACTATTACCAGGTAATATAAGTTAAATACCGCAAAACAGGAAGTAACAAAACTAAATAAAAAAAATTTTCGAGCACAAATGTTTGATAATCGCATTGCCAGATCCTTGTCAGTATGACCTTGGCTGTATCGGACAGACGCTCTTTAAAATTTTGACTCAAGAAATGGGATATATATGTCCGTTTTTAAGCTCTAGTTGATACTTGCAATTGCTGCCCATTGCTAAAATGGGGCATAAATTTAAGTTCAACAAAGCCAAAATTATTTCCATCCCAGACGCATCAGATCATCTTGATGTCCTGGAATCTTGTTTTATTCATATGAATGCTGATTTTCTTGTTAACGATACTATAGTTCCTCACCATATCTTCATGGCGCGTGGAAATACATTCTATCCTGATTTGTTTATCTCATCCCCTGTAGTTATGTTCTGTTTTTCATCTTTATTTTTATTCACTTTCTGATATAGAGGTTTTTCTAATTTTGTTTCTCACCTTTATTTTCCATTTTTCGTTGGCAACTTTAGGTTTAATATTTCAAATCTCTTGTTTCTTTTCATTCGCGTCTGGCAAATCTTGAAAATGGGAGCACACATTGAGTCTCAAATTTAGAAATTCTGAATTTCGCTCGGTTTTCAGATCTGAGCTTATTGCGATTGAAAATGGCCTAAGACATGTTGAGAGTATTGCTGGGCCTGACTTTAAGCATATATGGACACTGACGGATAGCAAATCTTCAATCCAACACCTTAGCAATTGGAGGAATGTTGGAGACAGGGCTGTGGCTTCAATTTTGGGGATGCTCTTCAGGCTCTCTGCGGACTTTGGAGTACACTTCTAATGAATTCCATTACACGTTGGAATCAAAGGTAACGAGATTGCGGACTCACTGGCTAAAGATGCTTCCTTGGAAACTTTACAGCCAGGTTTACCTTCCACTTTCAACGAGGTCTTTGCAGAGCACAAAAAAAAAACGTTTATGGACCTCTGGAGGGTTCCTCCTCCGCATAGTTGGTATTTCAGAAAACAACCTGGAAGTGCCTTGCTTTTTGAGGGACCTAGAAGCCAGCAGACTTGTTTATCTCGCTTTGCAAGTGGTCACTTGAGGTGTCTCTCGTATGTTCAGGGGCAAAAGACTTTTGGACTTTGCACTAAATGTAGGACTGCTCAGGCTTCGCCCGAGCATATTCTAAACTGTATCGATTTTAAGATCGACGAGGTTTTTTCAAAACCTCATCTGTTTTTAGACTTCCTGGACATTTTTGGACTTATGGAATTGGTCTAATTAGGATGGACCTCTTGGGGATTAGAAACAACAACAACGAAAATGGGAGCTTATATTTGAGTTCTTGAAACATACAGCTTATCTAATTTATATATTTTTGAAGCGAATGAAGTATTTCAACCATGTAATATATTAGTGCTACAGTTTCTTGAGATTATTTATTTAAAATATAAGGTGTATCTGCTTTTTCCCGAGTTATCTATGCTTAAAAAGAAATCAAATTTAGATACTCATTTATGAACTCAATAACTGTACAAATTTTCTGTCATTAAACACTCTTCTTTGCTTCGTATTTTGACATTGCCTTAAATTTCTAAAGATACCCTTAGGAAAATTTGCCATAGGTTTGCCATAAAAAATGCCATAGGATATTCCTATGGGGTTTTGCGTATGGCAAAAATTTTGCCATACACTTTTGCCATACATGTATGGCAAAATTTTGCCATACGTATATGGCAAAAGTGTATGGCAAAATTTTACCATAGGCAAAACCCCATAGGGATATCCTATGGCATTTTTTGTATGACAAAATTTTGCCATACGTATATGGCAAAAGTGTATGGTAAAATTTTGCCCTAGGCAAAACCCCATAGGGACATCCTATGGCATTTTTTTATATGGCAAAATTTTGCCATACGTATATGGCAAAAGTGTGTGACAAAATTTTACCATAGGCAAAACCCCATAGGAATATCCTATGGCATTTTTTAATATGGCAAANGCGAATGAAGTATTTCAACCATGTAATATATTAGTGCTACAGTTTCTTGAGATTATTTATTTAAAATATAAGGTGTATCTGTTTTTTTCCCGAGTTATCTATGCTTAAAAAGAAATCAAATTTAGATACTCATTTATGAACTCAATAACTGTACAAATTTTCTGTCATTAAACACTCTTCTTTGCTTAGTATTTTGACATTGCCTTAAATTTCTAAAGATAGTTTCTAAAGAGAGTTTGTTAAGAGAAACAAGATATGCAAATGTTTTGAATGCAAATCATCTTTATCTGAGATGTCTTAATTTAATTGAATAAATAAAAGTTATCGAGTAAACAAACTCTTAAGGTCTTTTCCAAATGGTATAGATTTAATTTACATTTAAGTCTAGTTTCAGGAAAGTTTAATAAATTTAGCATGTTTAAGCTTCGCTTCGAAAAGTTATCCGTAATCTTATATAAGAAATTAACTTTAATAAATTAAACACTTAAAATTTGCTTAATGCAAGATCTGTTACTATTTACCCAAAAGCCTGTTGTGAACAAATGGAAAAGTTAAGATAAGATTTCACAAGTTAAGAAAATATTTAAATAAATCATGAAATTTAATATGTAAGGGAAAATTTAAAATTCGTATATTTCTTAATACTTTTATCGAAGAGAACTACTGATTAAAACTCAGAGCCATTATATAAGGTAATAGTTTTACATAATTCGGATGCATATTTAACTTGAATGCATATTTAACCTTGGATATTTAAACGAAATGGATGTAACTAGGGGACTCCAACACATGCTTTTATAAAAGATATTTAACAGCAATAGATTGGTTGGTACGACTCCTGACTCAATTTCGTGACTGGTGAAATGGTGACTGGTGCATGTTAAATCTGTCGGGTCACAAAGTCCTCCATGTACCCATAACAAATTATACCTTTGAGGGTTCTGAACTGGAGATTGCGTGTTCCCTGGTTCAGGTCAAAATTACGATCTGTGGATGAATGAATGCATGAATGAATGGATTCACCCTATAAACGGGTGTGGCAGTAGTCGAATTCTTGGCCATAGATGGCGCTGTAGGAAAACAAGAACAATCTCTCCCGTTTGCCTTAATTGCTTACGACAACAATAATAACAGCAATGCATTTCTGAGTTTACGACTATCAATGACCAACTCCGCAGCCTTAAACTCAATTCAGAAGACAAGGGAACTCCTGGATCAAGCCTTGTGACAAATTAGCTTTTGTGGTGGATTTTTTGACGGAAATGAACAACATTTGGCGCTGAATGGAGATAAAACCATGAAAAAATACCACGGTTAGCCTAACGGTAAGGGGATTCAAGGGGATCTGTCTACCAGTAAGGATATTTTTCGTCAGTACTTATGGTCTGTCTGAGCTGGGAGCAGAATTCGTATCAACCAGCCAGCTATGGGATTCGAACCTGGGTGGCCTTAGTTGGAGACGAACGCTTTATCCATTATCCATTGAATGCTCTCCAATCCATGCCTGCTGCTTCTGACTTTAATGGTTTACCCACAAAACCACGTTGCAATTTAAAGAAATTATTTCCTGATACCATTGGGCTTTGCTAGCCTGCGAATTATTAAAAATATATTCTAAATTAAACTTTCTTTATAATACTGTTTGATAACATTGAAAATGTAATTTTTGCGCATGTCGGGCAGTGTAACAAATTCTGGCTTTTCTCACACTAAACTCTCACACTAATTTCTCACACTAATTTCGTTCCACTAAAACAGCTGCGGGTGTTTTTTTTTGTTTGTTTTTCTTTTAATAGCTTGCGGACTTGTGTTGTTTGTTTTAATTTAATTGATGTAGTCTTTAGAAACGATAAAGTGATCAGAAAGAAATTTAAATCATTGTTTCTTTGTAGAATTCTGCAGGGGATGGAAATTGTGATTGCATGTTTTCAGATCATTCACAGGAATATTTCCCAGACAGTCGCCAATAGCTATTGTCGCCATTGTGCAGCGCTAGTGTGACGTAAATAAGGTATCTACCTTACTATACCTACCCCTTTTTGTATAATTATCGTTATTACTGACAAAATATTTCAAACGATAAATATAATGTCTATGATAAAAAAATATATATTTCAGTAAATACATTTATTAGAATGCTTTTTTCTTATTGGCTCACGTACTTCCAAATGTCAAGACTTTATATTTGATACTTGCATATAGTCCTATTTTATTCACGTAACAAATAAAATTGCATATAATCCCATTTTTTTGCATAATAATGTAAAAAAAGCAAATAAACTTGGAAATAGTAGATATCTTGAAATGATCTTTTTATCTAATCTCATGATATTTAGAGTTAAAATCCATATTGTTATTTTTTAAAAAAAAATGCGACTTATGCTTTATTGGATTTTGCTTTTTTCAAATATTTCCACTCTTTAGTAAACAACAAACAACTTGTATTTTGCGTACATATATATATAGAATTCTGCAGGGGA
>NC_092205.1:50863272-50874672 GCF_043381705.1 Parasteatoda tepidariorum | reverse complement strand
TTAGGGGCAAAATAGTTTAGTCTGGCGCTAGTTCAGACCCATTAATATTATATTCAATAGCATTGGGTAGCCACAATCTATTAAATTTAGTTCACCATGCTAAATAGTTTAATTAGGGGTAAAATAGTTCAGTCAGGGGGTAGTTCAGACCCATTAATATTATATTCAATAGCATTGGGTAGCCACAATCTATTAAATTTAGTTTACCATACTAAATAGTTTAATTAGGGACAAAATAGTTTAGTCAGGCAGTAGTTCAGATCCATTAATATTATTTTGACTTTTTACACATTTGACTTTTTGTGAATTTTCCGAAATTTATAAACATTCGAAGGATTTTTTGCCTAAAATCATAAAATTTGTTTATCTGGAGAAAATTCCATGTAAAACTAATTTTGAATATTAATTTATTATTTTTTTTTATTTAATTAATTGTAGTCGAAAAAGGTTTGGACTGTTAGATATGCAAATTTTATCATCACTTTAAATAACGGTAATTTTTATTGACGAATGTTGAATGAATATGACTTTTTAAAATTTATTAATTCCGAAACTATTCAACCGATTTCGTTTTGTGATTTGTCATTTAAAAAATTACTATTTAAAATCATCATTATTGTCATTAAAGTATTGTTATTTTAGTCCTTTTTAAAATGATATGAAAATTTATGCACCTTTCAACTAAAAATTAAGCTAATTAATAAAAAAAAATAATAATTATAAAAACTATTTTTTAATCAGAATTACATATGGATTAGCAAATTTTATAATTGAATGCAGAATTTATTTATTTCCTTGCTAAGTTTTTCGAGTTGTAGCTAAATATACAAAACAATTAAATTTAAGGAGTCAAACTATGAGGCCATATTAACTAGATTGCATATGCCTTCTTTATTTTAAGGGTTAAAATTCAATTCGGTCGGGGAAAAAAGGATGTGTCTGATTTCGAAACTTACAATATTGTCTACAGTAATTAATAATCATATTTAAAGTCGCCCCTTTAAACCATTAAGATTGAGTCTTGTACATGAAGATTAAAAGTTATTCAGTGTTCTGCTTTTTTCCTCCTTAGCTCACTGTACACGAGTTTCTCCGAAAAACTCCAAAAATGTGGTTTTAAGCATAATATAATTCTGAAGGCTTAATTGTGAATATTAAATTAATAAAACCATAGCTTTATGTTTCAAGCACTTTTCCCTGTATTAAAAGAAAAGCAGATGCTTTTCTTCCATTAAAACAAAGTCTTACGATGTGAAAATCCGATTATTAGATCAAAAGTTATTCAGGTCTGTTTGCTGATCAGAGCAGTTGGTTATAATAATAATGGCAAATTGTGGCATACATGTTTAAATTTATAGTTTTTAAGTGCGAATATTATATATATATATATATATATATATGATATTTTATTATATATAATATATACGAATATATTCTTTTTTTCAAAATTACAGTTCTTCTTGTTACACATGAAGTAAAAATACAAAACTGAAAAGTAAATTTAATCGAATAAAAAGCTTTTATGCCATGCTCTAAGGGATCATCATAAAATTACCAAATTTTAACAATATTAATAGTAACTAACAATATTATTATTTAAAAGCCAAAAGTATATTTTATTGTTAACTATATCGAAATCATCATAGTGCCAAATTAAATGCAAATTTTTATAATAAATGGCAAATAAATAGTTTTTAAAAAAGGAATGCAATTTTTTTAATTTAAAGCAACTCGATAATAATTACCAATCAAATTAATTTTAATAAAAAAAAGAACTTTTCAGAGTAATATACGCATTAGATTAATTTTTTTTATCTAGAAATTTTTTCTAGTTGTTAAAACATAATCTAGAGAAGAAAAAACACATGAAACGTTGTATCTCAGGATAGTGTGCAAAAGGATGGAAACTAATTAAGGAAAACTTTAATTAGCGGAAATTAGAAATTCCGCTGTTCTGAAGAAGGGGATAGTAACTTTTTTAGACAAAGACTTCACTAAATGTATATATCTTCTTTGCGCAATAGTTAGTTGATTAGCTTGTTAATTTATTAATCATTAAATTATTGATAACCAATTTGATCAACAAAAATACGTTTTATTCAGAGATGAAATATTTATTATTTTAAATCGATAACAAAACTTCATTCTCTTTTTATGTTGAATTAAATATTATTTGAGAGAATTAAAATTATTAATAATCTGTAAATAGTTAATAGTCTATAAATAATGAATTAATTATATAAATAATATAAATAATTATAAAATTAGTTAATAGTCTATAAATAGTAGATAAATCATAGTCTAGAGCAGTATTTCCCAAACTTATGACTTTTGTGTACCCTTTCTAAATTTTTTGTAACGCTGTGTACCACTATTAAAAAAATGAATGTATTTTTCACTATAAAAAATAGCACAAAAATTAAGTTACAACTGGCTGTTGACACNTGTTTTCCAAACTTATGACTTTTGTGTACCCTTTCTAAATTTTTTGTAACGCTGTGTACCACTATTAAAAAAATGAATGTATTTTTCACTATAAAAAATAGCACAAAAGTTAAGTCACAACTGGCTGTTGACACCACTAATTATTAACTGGTAACTCTGCAAAAATAGCCAATAGAAAAATACGTAATCGTAAATTTTCATCGCTAGCTTTGTTTTTAAATAAAATTTTTTGAAATTTTCGTTTGTTGTTTGCCATAAACTCGGTAAATTTTACCATATTCTAGTAGTTTTGAACACATTTTTTTTCTCAGTAGTGAATTATTAAGTCCCTCTCAGTCACAGTTTCGAAAAACTCAATAACAATATTCACAAACAATCAGTACAATTAGAGATTTCAACCCAAATAAAACAATCATATCCCTTTTTAAAAAATCCAATATTAAAATGACTAAAAAAATATTTTCTTGAAGTTTATCCAAATAAAGTCAACTGATAATTACAATTCCCTCTAATACTGGTACGCGTGATTTTGTTCTACAAATTCTTAAATGTTTAATATGCTGAATAATTTATAAGGCTTGTTAAGATTTGAATTTAGATGTTCTTTTAAAGCTTTCGATGATTTTCGTAGTTTTAATTTTCTATGCTCTTAATCACTTGTAATTTCAAAACAGTTTCTTAATTTATGTATAAAGAAAGTGATCAAATACGCATAATTAAATATATTTGCTTTTAAATGTTATGTTTTAACATAGAAAATCAAAATTCGACTTCATTAATCATTTAAGATTTAAACTGATCTCTTTTCCTGAGATTACTGTAGGTCATATAGAATATCTTGTCTGACTATCTGAACATTTTGCTTAAGCTTTCATTGCAAAGTTAAATTGCGAAACTAGAGATTTGTGGAATAAAATAAAATTTCCTTAAGTAAAAATCTTTTGAAGTAAGACTTATGTAGTGTTAGAAATAAGATTTTAGTCGCATTTTCTCTTAAAAGATTATTAACTAATCTTCAGTGTAAAAGGGTAAAACTGAAATATTGCTGCATAAATGTTTTAAATATGAGTTGTTTGCGAAAATAACATTCTGGAGAAATTTCAGATGCTTTTCAAAAATCAACCGGAGAATTTAATGAGCTTAACTCGTTCTTAATTACGTAAAATGCTTAATTCTGCAAAATTTTAATTATGCGTTTTCAATTATGTGAAATATCATGCTCAATTGTATGTTCGAAATTGACAAGGATCTTATTAATACTACGGAATGCCACAATCATATTTCAAGATTTAAAACTGGTATTAATTGTCTATTAAAAAGTAAAATATTTTGTCTATAGGTATAGTATACATACTTTATAAGATTTAATATTGAATTTAATTAATAGTATAATTTGATTAAATGTTATAATTATTTTTTATATATCTCATTTTATGTTTTATTAAAATGATCTTATTCATTTATTAACAACGCCACGAACGCATTCTATTATCATTAGAAAACCGACATTTGTAGTTCGCTTAAACAAATGAAGATCAAGGAAATATAATAATATGCAAGGAAATAAATATAATTTACGCACATTTTGCGCGAAAGTGACGATTGCGTCACCATTTGTTATAGTTTGAGGATTGCTAAGTTTTGACAATACAATAACGTGGCATATCGGTTCTCCCCGTGAGTTACTACTCAGTGAAGATAGACCGTACTGGAGAAAAACCACTTCCGCCCACGTTTAATTTCCCCCCTCAGAATCAGCTTTCATTGACATAAAATATTCCCCCCCCCCCCCCGATTTACAAATATGGAAAGAAAGAAAATATTTTTGTCTTTTTCTCAATTTATAAACTTTCCGATAAATTAACAATGAAACACGCTAAAATATTCGTATTTGTTTAATTAAAAATTCTGAAGAGATTTGATCTTTATAGTAAAAGTTTTTAGTAATATGAGTACAAAAATAAAGTCAGTTTATCAAAGAAAATCCTTAAAATAAGAAATATAATGGCATGAAACATTGCTTAGATGTACTTTCAAAATTGAAGATAATTAGATAATTACGCAATCTACTTTTTTTATTTATTTATGCTTTGCTATTTTTAGTCAAATTGAATTTAACATTTTTGTAACCATAACCTAAAAATTAATAAAGTCATATATTCGGTATCATCGGGAAATATAACCGTCATATTTTATTATGAAATTACTTTACGCTCATACTTTAATGTGAGACTCATACTTTATTATATTAAGATTGCTGTACAAATTTAAATTTTTTTAAAAAAGGAATTCATCAATCTGTCCCTCTCACCTTAACACGCTATATACCATAAAGCATTAGCGAATTAACGTAAAAGTTAAAATTATAACTGATTAGGAAATTAAAGCAATGAATTTAGAACAATCAAATTAAAATTACTGAGAGCAACGCTTTGAAATTTTTTCTTTAACTAGCACTTTTAGTTAAATTAAAAATTTCGCTCGACTTGATTCATTGTTGAGAGAAAAGGCCTTTATAAAAGAGCTCTGAAAACAGACGTAGTAAACTATTTTAATTGTCTCATTTGTTGAAGAATATTATTCGACAAATCTATTTAAGTAAAGAACTATAGTTTTTTGAGTTATAAAAGTAATAATTGAAAATAATTGCTCAAGAGGAAAATTTTATTGCGTGAGCGTTTTAATTGTAAATTAAAATTCAGCATTACATAATTTCAATTAAAAAATAATTCTTTGTATCCATATTTCAATAACAAATTTTATAGATTATTTGATTTAAGCTGTCCAAATGTGAAATATGAAAGAAAATTTAAAAGAAATGCTTAAGAAAACACTATTTTATCTATTGAATTTGCGAAACGATTTCATTTTTCCTCGTATTAAACAAAAAAGATATATAATTATATAATATTTTGAAACAGAATTTCACATTTTAATTGAAAAAAGAAACAAACAATAATTTCATTCCTGTTGTAGTTTTTGAAACAGATTCATGCGGAGCATTTTAATCAAAATGTATTCTTTTCCTAATTAAAAAAAAAAAAAAAAACGTTAAATTTAAAATGGTTTAAACGTTTATCATTGAATAAATCAAAACTTAAATTTTCATCATTAATTTTACATCATCATTACTATTACATAAATTAACCATCATTACTACAGTTATGGCTTGTCCCTTAATAATCACTGTAGATCAGTATACTTTTACAAAGGACAATCACATTAATAGCACAATTGCAATAAAAGCATGACTCCTAAAAAGTAGAAAAAAGCGTTTTGTCTGGAAAGAATGTGTTGCGAGTAGCACACTGTCTGTAAAATCTTTTACTATTTTGTAATGTTAAAATCAGAGAGGTCTTTTTGAAAAATGATTCTTTTTCATAACTTTTTGAAACTCAGACTATATTTATAATTGTACAGTATTATTACTGATCATAAAGCCAAACATATTATTTATGCAGTTGTTTCGTAATGACAAACTTTAACACATATTTTAAGAATTTCAAAAAGAATTTCACTTTAATTTCTATAAAATTCGGTTAAAATTATGCCCATTATTTTAGTTAAAGCAAAACTCTATCGAAATCTACCAAATCGCCCTTAGAGAAAAAGGGATGAAAATCATCAAAATCTCTTTGTTTGATGAAAATCGGAGCTTTTTCTACTCCTTTCTGTTTTCTTCAGTAATCAATATGTTTTTAATATATTGAATCCACTTTCTTCAACTGTGATTGCTCAAATTTCATATGCCTTTTTGTTTTTCTCTCTCTTAAATACTATTTTGCGATGATTAATGTGCGAAAAGGTATGTATTCTAGTATTTTAAAAATATATATTAGTGGTGATCATTACAAAATACAACTGTATTTAGCCGTATTTGCACACAGTCATTTAAACTTATACGGGGAATTTAAGGGAAGTGATACAATTTCTGTGAATTGAGTTGTAGTTCAGGTGTTAAGTTTGTAAATCTGTTTAGTGAGATTTCAGCGTATGGAAAGCATTACGACAACAAACATTTGAACTTTAGAGAAAGTCAATATTCAGGGAAAACTTTTCAATAGATTTATAAATGATAGATTCAATAGATTTCCATTTCAATAAATTTCCATTTTACTTCTTCTTTATTATTACTTACTCTTTTAGAAGAGTGAGATAATGAATAAAGAGACAGAGCAACCAATTATGCGTACTTCGGAAAAAAAAATACAAGATCGGCATCCATTTTTCTCCCACTTAAACTTGGAATGATAGTAGATGAAGAATGAATAAGTTTAGTTCATTTTAAAATGCAATTTGAAGTAGCTGTGTCAGAGGGTTATTCCTTTAAAACTCGTATATTTTTAGTGAAAGAGACGAAATTAAAATTTATAGAAATTGAAAATAAAAGTATTTAAATATACATTTCCAATTTATTCTTTATGTTTTGCAAATGAATTTTGAGACAAAAACACTTTGTTTCGCAAAATTGGGAAATAAATATATTCTATTGAAGTTAAATTCCTATATCTAGCAGCTAAACTTCTTTACTCTATCTAATAGTTCACATCCGTTTCTGTATCTATAACGATTAAATGAATTTTTTATCCAAGAAAAATTGACCAAAATTTGAAATTTTCTGAAATCTTCTGTGCCTTTATGAAAAATTGAGATTAACTTCGTTTCGGTAATAGAAATAAATATCAAATGAAAAGTAATGAGTGAGCGTTAAAGTGTTCATTTTCCATTTTTTCTAAGATAAAAATCTATGAATATCTAGATATTTAAAAAAAATGCATTTTTGAAAAACTCAAATACTGCCTGTACCCAAAAGTAACAAATATTTTTTTTAAGGAATTTTTTGGATCTTCTAGTACCATTATAAAATTAGTGCTAAATTTGAATAAAGAAAGACTAGTTGCAGAACATTTAACATATCTTTTGCCAATGGTACAATTAGTTAAGGTACTCGCAAAACAGTATTTGTCAAGAACAACTTTTTCAACTATGGAAACTTAACATAGTTTTGAAGCTGTAAATAAAAATGTCTGACGAGTTTTCGAAACTCTAGATGAGTCATATAATTTTCAACTCAATGTGAGCATTTGCTTAAGAATTTTAAGTAGTTTTAGAAGTAAAATATTTTGTAAACTTGAATCTCTATGGAGCAACACAATTTTATTAGTATACTTATAGCACGTGAATAACTCTCCTTAAAATATCTATCAACTATTATTATGGTTATCATCATCTTAAAGATAATCGAAACAATTAAATTTATGTACAGGACAAACTTTGATTTTTAGAATACTTATTGAATTTTCGAAACATAATTACAATTTTTGCATAATTATAATTAGAACTTCAATAAATTTAAAACTACTTCAAAAGTTTTAAATATTTTTCATTTCTAATTTGGTTTAATAAGTAACATAGTCAAACTAAGCTTTAAGCATTTAGTATATAAGTGTTATACAAGCTATCATTTGTTGCATAATTTTAGAATATGAATAATACTTTAAAATATATATAACATTTAATTATGGATATTTTTTTAATTGCTAAAACGATATACTAATAATTCTTTTTAGATGTGGAAATTCTATTTGTTTTTAAAATCAAATATTTAAAAATTCCGTAATTACCAAAAAGAAATTTACTTACATTGTCACAACAAATTTCTCTTTTCATCTTTTCTTCCTTAAAAAAAGAATTTTTTGGTAGGATACAATATCAAATGAAAAATAAAAATTTCCTTTATCGTTACGAAAATGTAAAGTAAAATACATACATGCATTGTTTTAAAATGTGTACATCGTCTGATTTTGTATTCAATTGTTAAAAAAATATTTAAAACTGCAAACGATAAATCAATTCTATTTAAAATTATTTTCAAATGGATCAGTTCTGCAACACGGACCTTTCGGAGCCCGCTCCAAGTTGTTCTGATGTTACTGTTTAGAAACTGATTGAAAAGTTTAAACAGTTTTCATCTTAAGAGAAGAGTAAAGATATTCTTACCGTCGTCTTTTGTTATAAATAAACGATTTTCTGAAGAATTCAAATGTTTTGAAACCAAACTTTTCATTCCAATTCATTTAAATTTCAAACTTTTCACTAATATTTTCCAACACTGCATTGACAGTATTTTTTTCTCAAAATAAAATTGCATATAAAATATACATTTAGAATTTGGTTGGTGCATTTTATGTAAAACGATCAGTAGGAATGTTCCCTAAATTTGTAAAAATCATTAAAAATATATTTTATTATTCCTAAAGAGTTTTTTTCCTGATGATTTCTTTTTTTTCTTGGTTTTCTGATAGAAAAATTTAAAATATCGTTAAAAGAACAATTATTAAATTACGAAAAATGACGTCACGTGAAAATTATTAACCCCTTAACGATTAAAAACCGTTAACCGTCAAACGATTAACTTCTAAAATGTTGGAGTGGAATCCAAAATCTCCGTGTCATGGAATTGACCAATTGTAGGATTTTTCAGTTTTTGGTAATAGTTACAATTTTTAAAAATAAATATGAAAACGATTTTATAATCCACAGTGGAGGACTGGCTGATTTAAAAATGAAAAATTTCGGATATAAAGGAGAATCGAGATTTGAAACAAATGGTATGTTTAATGAGAAAACTAAAAATTTTAAAAATAATTTTTGAAATTTAGTTACAAAAATTTCCAACAGATGGTGCAGCAAGCCATCGATGGTCTGAGAGATCAGCTCTAGCGTTAAAACGTCTATGTTTCCTTTTTCTGATTGTGTCACTTATCGGGAAGTTAAAATACCTTTTATTTGTAAGCTTTTTTAAAATATAGAAAAATGTATCGTTGTTATTTTTTTAAAAAAAAAGATATTTTTTAAAAAAAAGGTTAATCTTCAAACAAATATAATTAAATTTTATGCCTATCATGTTAAGTACATATTTCTGTAAGATCAATAAGCTTACAGTAAAACCCTAACTTGAGAAATCATACAAAATAAAATTTGAAACCATACAACTCCGTTTGTGGTTGTAGATGTTTGTAATCTTCTTAATTATTAGCTTTTTAAATAGAATAGGCATCTAAATGTAACGCGATTTTCCTACTCTCCGCGCTTCCCCCTTTTTGTTACCATGGTTTCGGAAAGTCTTATTTTTTACCCAGGTAAGCGTGTTCCAATTTCTGACGGAAGCGTTTCTGGCTTTGGAAAAAAGAAAGATTTTCCAAAACCGTGATGTGGCAGAGGAGAAAGATATGGTGAGTAGAAAGTTTAAAAAGTTTTTGACTCAAATTTTGTATTTTACCATGCAAGTATTGTAAGCGTGTAACCATGTAAGCATGCAAGTATTGTGCGTGATTTGAAGATCAATAATGTCAGAATGCAAATAATGACAGAAAAGTAACTTCCCACAGCTGTTTGTGACCGTTTTTTCCAGATTTCGACAGTTTATGACACTTTTCGAGAGGTTTTTAATATGTCCTGTCAAAAACCTCAATTATGATGAGTGAGAACTTACGTGTACATGAGACACCTATTTTATTTACTAAGGGTATAGTTCATTTCTTTACAATGTGTTTAAATGTTTTCCCAATAGTTTGCAGGTACATTGCATCCAGTTTGGGTAATTGGTATTTGATGAGGATTTGATTCCTTAAATTGAACAAATTTCTGGAATGTTATCGCCGTGTCCATCAGGTTTTCTACGAGGTTTAAGACTGGTGAACTTTTTAGGCTAATTGCATTGTCAAAATTTTCTTTCTAAAATTATGGTAAAATAACTAGCAGCTATCTGTCCATCCGATTAACCGTTAAATTTATGGTAAAGAATTTTTTTTCCTTCATGGTTTTAAAACCATTTACAAAAAGTATAGTTATAAAACCATGAATACAAAACTGTACGTTTTTTTTAACCATTTACAACTGGCATTTTTCAAAAACGTACGAAATAAATAAAATATTATGTAACTAGGCATAAGAGCTCGGCTTTTCGTAAGGTAATAGGCATTGGAGAGTGCCGGACACTGGAAATTCTTCCAGTGTTGAAGGGATTGGAGGAAATATTGTGATGTCAGCACTAGGACTCGAACTCAAGTTCTACCGGTCATGAGATTGACAGATAAGCCCGCTCGGCTATGATATGTACGCTTTTGCAAGCAACTAAGTAACTTCATTAGGTCGTTCTAGTTGATGCGTCAAAATTCTGGTTGTTATACCGTATTAGGTGAAAGCAGTTAATAAATAGTTTTTCTCAAATTTAACAGTTTTACTACCATTTTATTTATGGTTATTTGACTGTTTTGATTAATTATGGTACAATAACTATTCAATAAATTGTTATTTAACCATTTTTTCCGAGAAATTTCCAACAGTGTGACCTGTGTGAGGGTTCTTAACACCAGTCACATAATCTTATTGGCCGATATACCTAGCTCTTTCGTTATCATGAAAATTTACTACATATGTTAAAGTAAGCATGTTAGTTCATGTTAAGGGTCTGCTCAGTGAGCAAGTTCAAATCCTAACTAGATAAATATAACATAAAAATCCCAGACGTTTATGTAAATTATGTTTTTCATGATTTCTTTAGGGGTGACTTATTTTTTTGTATGTTGCGCTTAAGACCTTCAAGGAGTTGACACTGGGAGGGAAAATTCGAAATATGATTTTAATTCTTTTTTCATTTAATTTTCAAAAATAATCTAATGATGAATATTTACTCTTTTTGGCACTGTCTTTCGATACGTGTAAAATATAAAGCCGTCACCCGATCAGAATTTGAGACAAAAAATGTACAGTCAGCAAAAAAAAAAAAGATATCACCCTGAATAACTTTTGTTCTAATGATCGGATTTTCACGATTTAAGTGTCAATCTTAATGGTTCCTGGGGGTGACCTCAAATATGCTAATTAATTAGTGCTAACTATTAATTAAGTTACGAAATCAGACACAAAAACGTACTTTCTCTGAATAAACAT
>NC_092205.1:50763565-50861956 GCF_043381705.1 Parasteatoda tepidariorum | reverse complement strand
CATAATGCCACCCCAGACGACAACTCCAGGACCACCGTAACGATCTCTTTCCGCGATGTTATTGGGATGAAATCGAGCTCCAACCTCTTTCCAGATCAACTGACGTTGAGAATCGCTCGTAGCACTAAAACGACTCTCATCTGTGAAGAGGACGCGACTCCATTGATGAGGTGTCCAGGTTTCGTGTTCTCTGCACCACTCTAAACGGTGCCACCGATGGCTAACTTTTAAAGGTATGCAGCGTTCAGGACGTCTAGCAAATAATCCACCTTTGTGGAGGCGTCTGGCCACTGTAAATCTTGATACTTGACGTCCTGTGGATGTGCACAGTTGCTGAGATATGGCGCTCGCTGACTGAAAAAGGTTTTTTTTCGCCTGGTAACGGTCATCTCTTGGTGTTATTTTCCTTGGACGGCCACCACCAACCTTCCGAACAGCTGTACCAGTAGTTTTAAAGGCATTCCAAGCACGAGAAACAAAACTTTTGTTGATTCCGAACTCTTCGGTGACACTGGTCACACTACGCCCCTCCTCAAGCTTCCCAATCATTCTTCCTCGAGTAAAGTCGTCTAAATGATTTCTTGAAGACATGTTTCTCAAAACAATGCACTTGCACTTGCAGCGAATGTCTTTAACTACGGTGCTCTTCATCCTTTTATCACAGCTTTGACCTGCGCGCACTTGCAACATCTACCACGTTTTATTTCTAAAATTTGCATACAAATAATCTTTCCACTGAATTACGTGCATATTATACTGCAATTTCATGGCTATCTTATACTTTGTTGGGGAGCTGTGGCCGAAAAACCACTTGTTGCTTAAGTTTTGCACACCAGTGTATTTTGCAATGACTAATGTGTTACATATGTGTTACATACTAATGTGTTACAGTTGTGTATTACAGTTTTTTAAAAATATATATTAATGGTGATTATTACAAAATACAACTGTATTTAGCAGTATTTGCACACGGTCATTTAAACTTATACTGGTCATTTAAGGAAAGTAATGTATTTTTTGTGAATTGAGTTCAGACGTTAAGTTTGTAAATCTGTTTAGTGAGATTCCCACGTACGGAAAGCATTAAGACGACAAACATTTGAACTGTTAGAGAAAGTCAATATTCATGGAAAACTTTTCAACAGATTTATAAATTAACCCATTTTACTTTTTCTTTACTATTACTTACTCTTTTAGAAGAGTGAGATAATGAATAAGGAGACGGAGCAACCAATTATGCGAACTTCGAAAAAAAAGAAAAGACAAGAGCGGCATCCATTTTTCTCCCACGCAAGTTAACGTGGAACTGATAGTAAATGAATAATGAATAAGTTTAGTTCATTTTAAAATGCAATTTGAAGTAGCTATGTCAGACGGTTCTCCCTTTAAAACTCGTATATTAAAATTTATAGAAATTGAAAATAAAGTATTTAAATATACATATCCAATTTATTGTTTATATTTTGCAAATTAGTTTTGCGACAAAAACACTTTGTTTTGAAAAATTAAGAAATAAATAAATTCTATTGAAGTTAAATTCCTATATATAATGGCTAAACTTCTTCACTATATCTAATAGTTCAAATACTTTTCTGTATCTATAACGAATAAATGAATTTTTCATCCAAGAAAAATTGTCCAAAATTTGACATTTTCAGAAAGCTTTTGTGCCTTCATGAAAAGTTGAGATTAACCTCGTCTTGGTAATCAACATAAACTCAACATAGTTTAGAAGCTAGAAATAAAAATATCTGACGAGTTTTCAAAACTCTAGATGAGTCATATAATTTTCAACTCAATGTGAGCATTTGCTCAAGAATTTTAAGTAATTTTAGAAATAAAATTTTGAAAGCTAGAATCTAGATGGAGGAACACAATTTTATTAGTATACTTACAGCATGAACTTAAAGTGAACAGCTTTCTTTAAAATATCTATCAACTAGTATCAGGGTTATCTTAAAGATAATCGAAACAATTAAATTTATGTACGGGACAAATTTTGAGTTTTAGAATATTTATTGAATTTGCAAAACATTATTACAATTTGTGTATAATTCTAATTAGAACTTCGATAAATTGAAAACTACTTCAAAAGTTTTAAATATTTTTCATTTCTAATTTAGTTTAATATGTAACATAGTCAAACTAAGCTTTATATATTTATTATATAAACCTTATATAAGGTATCATTTGTTGCATAATTTTAGAATAAGAACAATATTTTAAAATATATATAACATTTAATTATCGATATTACTTTTATTTACTAAAACGATTTATTAATAATTCTTTTTAGATGTGGAAATTCTATTTTTTTAAAATCAAATATTTAAAAATTCTGTAATTACTAAAAAGAAACTTACTTACATTATCACAACAAATTTCTCTCTTTCTCTTTTCTTCTTTAAAAAAAGAATTTTTCAGTAGGATACAATATCAAATGAAAAATAAAAATGTCCTTTATCGTTACGAAATCGTAAAGTAAAATACATACACGCATTGTTTAAAATTTATACATCGTCTGATTTTGTATTCAATCATTAAAAAAATTTTTAAAACTGCAAACGATAACTCAATTCTATTTAAAATTATTTTGAAGTGGATCAGTTCTGCAACACAGACCTTTCGGATCCCGCTCCAAGCTGTTTTCACGTTACTGTTTGAAAACAGATAGAAAAGTTTAAACGGTTTCCATCTTAAGAGAAGAGTAAAAATATTCCTACCGTCGTCTTTTGTTATAAATAAACGATTTTCTGAAGAATTCAAACGTTTTGAAACCAAACTTTTCATTCAAATTCATTTAAATTTCAAACTATTCACTAATATTTTCCAACACAGCATTGGCAATATATTTTTTTCTAAAAATAAAATTACATATAAAATATATATTTAGAATTTGAGAATTTGGTTGGTGCATTTGATGTAAAACGATCAGTAGGAATGTTCCCTAAATTTGCAAAAATCATGAAATATATTTTAAATATTGTTAAGATATTGTTAAAATATTGCTAAAATATTATTTGAAATATTGTTAAAAGAATTATTATTAAAAAACGAATAATGACGTCACGTGAAAATTATTAACCCGTAAACGATTAACAACAGTTAACCGTCAAACGATTAACTTCTAAAAAGTTGAAGAAATTTGGAGCGGAATCCAAAAGCACCGTGTCATGGAATTTTCAGTATAGGATATTTCAGTTTTTTGTAATGGTTACAATTTTTAAATATATATATAAGAATAATTTTGTAATCCACATTTACATAGTATCCAGTGGAGGATTGGCTGATTTAAAAATTAAAAATGTCGGATATAAAAGAGAATAGAGGTTTGAAACAAATGGTATGTTTATTGAGAAAACTGTAAAAATTACAAAGTAATTTTTGGAATTTAGTTACAAAAATTTCAGTGCAGATGGTGCAGCAAGCCATCTATGATCTGAGACCGGTAAACAGTTGAAATGCCTCTTATTTTGAACCTTTTTTAAAAATCGTTCTTATTTTTAAAAAATGGTTAATCTTATCATTAAATTTCATACCCTTCATGTTAAGTACGCATTTCTGTAAGATTAATAAGTTTACAGTAAAACCCTACCTTGAGAAATCATACAAAGTAAACTTTAAAACCAGACAACTCCGTTTGTGGTTGTAGATGTTTGTAATCTTCTTAATTATACTATTTTTAAATAGAATTAGTATCTAACTGTAACGCGATTTTCCTACTCTCCGTGCTTCCCCCTTTTTGTTACCATGGTTTCGGCAAGTCTTATTTTTTACCCAAATCAGTGTGTTCCAACTTCTGACTGAAACGCTACTGGCTTTGGAGAAAAGAAAGATTTGCCAAAACCGTGATATGGCAGAGGAGAAAAGTGTAATGAGTAGAAGGGTTTGCAAGTTTTTTATTCAAATTTTGCATTTTACCGTGTAAAACTATACATTCTTTAAAATGATGAAATAAAATTTTTTTTTAGCGATGTAAAATTGTTATGATGTAAAAAAGTTTTTCAGGAAAGATTTAGTGCTCTATTTATTTATTTATTTATTGAGATGAGACATTTGTTGGTAGCCATTTTAGTTTTACTTAAACTAAGAAACAAACTGCCCAAATTGAAGCACAAAACAATTAAAATCAATATTTAAATTGATAACAATTTACAACTTATAGTTATCACCTGTATCATAAATTGAACAGCTATAATATATCAAATAGTGATCTTTTTAAGTATAATTAGCAACTTTTTTTTTTAAAAACTGCAAATAGTTTCAATAATTTTGGTTATATATATATTTTTTAATGTTATATAATATGAATCATAATTGTAGTAAAATTATAATGCAAGTACATATTGTGTTTGATTTAAGCAGCAATAATGTCTGTACACAAATATTGACAGAAATGAAACTTGCCACAGCTGTTTGTGACCACTTTTTCCCGATTTCGACAGTTTCTGACGCTTTCAACAGATTTTGACAGGTTCTGTCAAAAACCTCAATTATGATGAGTGGGAACTTACGTATTCATGAGACACCAATTTTACTTACTAAGGGTATAGTTAATTTATTTACAAAGTGTATAAATGTGTTCCCAAAAGTTTGCAGGTACGTTGCATCCAGTTTAAGTCATTGGTATTTGATGAGGATTTGATTCCTTATATTGAACGAATTGTTGGCATGTTTTCGCCGTTTCCATCAAGTCGGTCAGGTTTTCTACGAGGTTTAAGCCTGGGGATTTTTTTAGGCTAATTGCACTGTCAAAATTTTCATTCTAAAATTATGGTAAAATAACTGGCAGCTGTCTCTCCATCCGATTAACCGTTAAGTTTACGGTAAAAAATTTTTTTTTCCTTTACGGTTTTGAAACCATTTACAAAAAGTATAGTTATAAAATCATGAATACAAAACTATACGTTTTTTTAACCATTTACAACTGGCATTTTTAAAAAACGTAATTTTTTTTTTTATGTAACTAGGCATAGGAGCTCGGCTATTCGTAAGGTAATAGGCATTGGAGTGCCGGATCAGAATTTGAGGCATAAAACGTACAATATTATAGATTCTCTATAAATTTTTCTCATGCAACTGTGCCAATACAATTCTGCAATCGTCAGTTTTTTAGACATAATTAAATAGTAAACAATTATTAGTTTTTAGATTATTTATATGTATTTTTATTTCCATGCAATTAACGTTAAATGAAATTTTTAGCGTCATCCAAATTGGTTTTCACCAATTCAAATTGCAATAAAATTAGATTTTAAAAAATTTTAAAACTCAGAAACGTGTAGTTTTAAATTTGTTACTCAAAACAATAAATCACCTCATTTTAGTGCTTTGAAACTTTGAGGAACATTCATAGAAGTTCTAAAAATTTTCAAGAGCTATTTCTAGAATTCTAGTAAAACGATCACTTTATTTTCTACCTTTTTGAAAAGTATCGTATTGTCTAATAATACAATATCATCAAAAGTTTGTTAAGTACGAAAGCATATCGTGAAAACACTAATTAACCAAAAACAATTAGCCTAGAATCCAAGATGGCGAGAGTTGAGGCCTTTTAATTTATAAATAATGCTTAATAGTTAAGGAAATAATAAAGTTTTATTGCACCATCTACTCCACAGCTTATATAACATTTAGACCTCTAACGTTCTTGACCTTAACAACATAGTTTATTTTACATTTGCTCACATAATTCATATTTAATTCAATTTTCTGCTCTATAGCATAGGCTTTCGCATTTTTCAAAAGCAAAATCCAGAGAAGTGGCAATAAATGAGATTAAGTATTAAATTGTTTTGAATGCAAAAATATACTATTAATATTTCATTATAGGGGGAAATATTTCAGCATTGCAGCGGATTATAACTGGATAACTTCGCAAAATAAATTTCAGATCGATATACTATAAGAAAATTTGTACTCTTATAAAAAATATTATGATCTTACAAAAAAGCACTAGTTTGCAATAAATCTCTATTTTATTTCGAATATAAGCATCAATTCTCTTTTTCATTTTGATCTATGTTGACTATAGAATAAAACAATGTCTGTTGCAACAATTTGGAGTTTAAGCATATTTCTTGCTCTAAATAAATACTATTTCGGCTTTTAAACTGTTTCAAAATATATTTTTACGGATTTCTCTTACCTTACATAATAAAAATTTCAAAAAAAGTATTTATTCAGGAAGATATTTGTAAAAGAAATGAGAAAACAATTTGATTTCCAACTATTTCTTTTTTTCATTTTGTTAGTTCGCACATTTTATATTCAGCTTACATTTATTTGATTATTCGCATTACAGAAAAACTCTTATTTTCAAATTGTTTTCGGAGAACTGAAATTAACATAAACTAAATTAAATATCTACTTCTAAAACTTTCGAACTATTTTAAATATCCAAGAGTACAATTCGAAAGGTAAAGATAATTATGCGTTTTTGTGTATGCTTACATTGTAAAAAAAATTCTGGTAAAATTACTGCTCTGTAGGGTAATGACATTTCTGGTAAATAAAGCCAAAATATACGGTATTCAAGCCATTCATTTGGTAATTTAATTACAAATATTTAAAATTAAGTGACTTTCTATCTATTTAGAAATCATACTTTAATAAAGACATTAGGATTTTTTACATAAATATTCCTTTTTCTTAACAATGAAAAAGATATACTCCTGTGAAATATTAGTTGCTCTCACAATTTTGTTGGAGTCTTAACATAAGCCCATCAAGGTTTTTTGATATACAGAATATTACAATTAAAATCAAGGATCACCCCACAAAGAACGAAATTCTAGTAAAATTTCCGTGATGTATGGTAATGGCATTTCCGGTAAAAACAATAATTCTGCTTAATAAAACCGAAATATACGGTATTTAGACCGTTAATTTGGTAATTAAATCACAAATATTTATAATCTAATGATTTTCTAACTATTTAAAAATCATACCTTAATAAAAATATTTGGATTTTCAACATGAATATTCCTTTTTTTTTAACCGCGAAAAAGATATACTCCTGGGGAATATTGGTTGCTCTCACAATTTTGTCGGAGTCTTAACATAATCCAATCAAGGTTTTCTACTTTGCAAATATTATAATTGAAATCAAAGATCACTCCTCAGAGAACAAAATTCTAAGCTTCAATTCCTTTTCTTAGCAATGAAAAAGATATACTCCTGTGGAATATTGGTTGCTCTCACAATTTTGTCGGAGTCTTAACATAAGATCATCAAGGTTTTTTGATATACAGAATATTACAATTAAAATCAAGTATCACCCCACAAAGAACGAAATTCTAATAAAATTTCCATGATGTATGGTTATGACATTTCTGGTAAAAAACCAGCAATAATTCTGCTTAATAAAATCGGAATATACGTAATTAAACCATTCATTTGGTAATTTTTTCTTTCATATAGTAACAACTTACTGGAAATTCTGGCTTTCAAAGTTATAGTTCTATTATCACACGTTATTAAAAAATACCAAACTTGAAATTAAATTTAACAAATTAAATAGTTTTTATGTCCTGCTAATTTTACCTTATTCACCAAGCATTGTCGCTTATTGTAAAACCATATTTTACTGTTAATTCTACCAAAATCCTTACCAAAGTGCTTCGTTATATATTATCTACCTATATGTTTACTTAGAGTCAGAAATTTTTTTAACCACATTATGGTAGTTTTGACCATATTTTTTCTCAGTATAGAATGACAAGAATGTAGTAAGATTCACAATTGCCTCAGTTAATCGAGCGTCGTGGATCCAAAACAGCTTACGAGAGGACTCAACATTTCTCTAAAAATGTTTTAATTTTTTGTTATCAAAATGTTGATTCTTCAATGTAAAACTATAAGTATTCTTTAATTAGACTGAACTAAATATATAGTTTTCATTAAAGTAATATCAAAAGGAAATATGGATAATTAGCATTCAAAACAAAGGAAAGAGACGATGGTACGTATGCGATCGAAACTATAAAACACTGATGATACTCGTTACATTTGTAATATCGATAGCATTGATAGTTTGTAATATTGATATTTAACTTCGATTCAAATAAAACATTATTAAATATCCATAGTTCTATCATATAATCGCAATTTAACAAACATTAGCTTTCATTAACAACATTATTTAGGTTATTTACCGCACTAATTGACATGCATTTCCGTCCTGAATTTAAATACGTAAATCATAAAACAATACGTAAATCATAAAATGCATTATTTATAATTTACTTATTTAGAAAATGGTTTGAGGTTCTGTTAATCTGGTTATGGATACAAAATGTCTTATTTTGACATTTTCAGTCAGATTTTATAACCAAATATAGAAAACTATAGTTGGAAAAAATGATACAATGCAATAGTTTTATAATTATATTACAAAGAACTTAACCGCATAATGAAATTATCAAATTTTACCACAATTACAAAATTTCATCAAATATTATAAAACTATATTTTATTGTTACTTTGATCAAAATCATCACTAAACTGTTTGTTTATTATACATTTTATTGAATAAATGATTTTTATGCCATTCTCCGAAGTATATGATGAAATATCTAAATTTTATCTGATTTACCAATTTTTAAAACATAATATAAAACTGTGTCTTATTGTTAGTTTTAAATCTTTTTGATGTTCCGATAGAGCCAGAAACACGTTAAATTTACCATATTCAAGAAGTTTTGATCATACTTTTTTTTCTCAGAGCTGTAATTTAGCGTAACTAATAAGCTTATAATTATAAATCATTAAAAAATCATAACTGAGCAAACACGTTGTCAGCCGATTTTTTTAATAATACACCAAAAGGAACGCATTAGGTGTAAAACTGAATAGCGTAATCTCATTTGTTTAAAATCGTGACTTTTATGGGAAATAAAGCATTAGCGATCGCTAAAAATGTCAGAAAACCATTTTAAAATTTCTTTTCAAAGTTTCTATCAACAGTTCCTGTTTGGTAAAGATCGGTAATTCGTCATTCTCTGACAGCGAGGATTATAAAGAAGGTTTACTAAAATGTGCAAAAAGGGAAAGTAACTTTGCTTTGTTTTAAAATGGAAATTTATTTTCATCTGTGTAAGATAGAAGCAACTCCTGATTAAATTCAGGAACTTTTAAAAGATTGAAACGACAAATGGGCTCGTGTTTCCAATTCTGGAGAATAAAGTTTCTTTTAGAAGGAAAGTTTTCATATTATTTATTATTGCCATTTGTTCTGCTATTTATTTACCATTAGTTGTTTGTTATTTGCTATTTGTTTGAAATAATTCTGGGCAGGGAAATGTGATGAAGAAAATGGAAATACGAATGTTTTAAAACAGTTGACTTAAATTATTAAAAAGTGTTTTTAAAAGTTACGAGAAACGAGTGACTAAAAATAGATAATTGCATCAAGATAATCAAAACAAATAATATTGAAGCTGAAATTTTATTGATTCCAAATGCAAAATTTGAATTCTCGCTTTTCTATGCATTAAATTGTCAGATAAATAGTACACTGAATAATATTTAAAACACAAAGTTTCAATGATTAGTTTTAACAAAGCTGTTATAAAGTAGACAAAAAAAGCGTAACAATGTGTGAGAAATCGTTGCTGAATTATTGTTTAACTCTATCAATTTAAAATTTCAAAATTTGCAAATCTTTCAGTAAATTATGGCACATGAAAGCAGTTTTTTTTGCAAAAAGAACTTTTTCTTATCAATTTGACTGCTAGATTTAATATACCTTGTTTATGTACAGCGCAAAAGAGGAAAAACAAACAACACTAAATAACTTATAATCTAATAATCGGATCTTCACTTTCTAGGACTCAATCTTTATAGTTCAAGGAGATGACCTCGAATATGATAATGAATTAATGAAGATGATGCTTTAAATTACAAAATCAGACAAAAAAGCGTACTTTCTTTGAATAAAGATATCTTTTTTGAACGAATTCGGTTTTCTGATCCCTAAAATAATCAGTAGCCGCAGTCAATGAAACATGGTCCAAATAGTTTCGTCAGAAAAATGATTCAATGTTTAGACCCCTTCATGTAATTTTTTTGTGTGCATATTTCGCCATATTTTGAGAACTTTCCCATGCAAGAAATAGCTTTATTAGCTAGAATTATAGTGGAAAGTATTCATTTACAATAAAAATATTTTTTTTTAGTATAACGCATCATTTAATATAATAATAATATAGTATGGGAGATATTTCCGTGGAGAATATTTATTTTATACTGAAAAGACTTAAATGCTATGGTTAAAAATGATGAAAGAGTTCCTAGAAGGGCTGTGAATTTTTTTATTTGGTTTTACAATGCTGGAATCTTGATTCAGAATCACAAAATTGTTTCAGAACGTTTGTGATTGATGGATTCCTGTGGGAGTTTCGTTGTTTTGATTGATTTGTCTCTTGAGCGTCAGTTAGAAATGAAATATTTTAAATGTGACAGTTTTATTTTGAAAAGTGCTGTCGGTTCAATTATTTTTAAAGATTTAAGGGTTGGTAAATTCGCTTCATCGAAATTTATTTTTTCTATCACCGAAAACTATTTTAATGTGACCCTATGGTTTTGAAAATAAAATAGCTGAGGTGTACTGTAACAAAATTAAAAATATATTTAATTCTCTATTCGAAATCTATGAAGTTCAGAATTCTTAGAAATTAATAATGCAAGTTATTGACTTGCGATTTATGGCCATATTCAGGCCATTAAATATTTTTAAATGCAATATAGAGCTAAGAAATTAAAAAATCTAACGTTTTGATCTTTACTTAAAGTTTATTTTATGTGATTTAACAAAGGTTGAAAATATGATGCAGGTATGCATTAAATGTTTATCTAATTTTAACTTTTCTTAATAATTAATATCATTATATGTTTTATAATTTATAAAATTCTATCGTTTAAGAAAAAAATATTTTAGGCTGACATATATATTACAATAAATTGAACAAGAAAATTCTTTTTTGTGATATAAGATCATATCTTATTTTCTGTTCATTATTATATGCATAATTATGCTACAGTGCAAAATTTATATTCAATTAACGTGTATAATGTAAATTGTCAAATCATTTTTTTAAAAATTCATTAACGTACAATGATACAAATGATTACTTCTGAAAAGATTTATTTTTAAAATTTACTTTAAAGATTTCAGGGTTAGTCTTAATTTATGACTATTTCAACTACTTAAAATGAATTGAATTTTCTTTAATCACCGTTAAGCAGACGACTATTTTTTTTAGTTTACGAGTACCGATGTTCAACTCCATAGCCTTGTAAACTTGAACCCAATTCAGAAGACAAGGGAACTCCTGAATCATGTTTTAGAGTCAATTCGCAGTCATCGAATAATTTTTGATAGAACTACTCCGCATTTGCGTTACATGGTGAGGACAACCTCGAAAACCTCCCATGATAAGCCCAACGGCAAGGAGACTCTAACCTATGATCTGTCTACTATTGAGGATATTCAATATTAGTACTGTGGTCAGTGCGAGTTCATTTGTTCAATGAAGAAGAGGGGAATTTTTGTTCAGATTTTATCAAGTAGCTTAGTACTAAAATCTTACACTGTGAGACAATCTTTCACAGCTAGATCTTTACTCAAATAAACTTATTCGGAAGAATGCTTCACCGTAATATCTAATTTCTATACACTTTAAAATAATAATAATCTCAATCATAATATTCTCAATCATAAGAGTCAATCATACTGAGATGGGTCCTGGCCGTCTATTTGCTCTCTCGCCTATTAGTATAGTTTAATAGTCAATCATTATAATCTCATCTTCCCTCGAGCATTAATTTTAAACGAAAGATTTTTCGCATCTAACAAAATTCTTAACTCATCGTCACTATAGTAAATCAACTATTGAGTAATTTATACGAATTTCATAAAAAAATAACCTTTAGTCTTTCCTAATTATTAAAACTTAAAAATATATANAATTAAATGGCATTCGAACCCAATTATATTTGAAAACATTGTCTGCAGAGAAATATCGATCAAAGTCTTATTATTTGGTGTATTACTAACTTTTTTGGTTCGACTCAGCGCGACCCAAGAAATATGCTTCACGACCCAATTTTGGGTCGCGACCCATAGGTTAAGAACCGCTGCTCTAACCTATGATCTGTCTATGATTGAGGATATTCAATATTATTACTGTGGATAGTGCAATTTCATTTGTTCAATGAAAAAGAGGGGAATTTTTCGTTCCGATTTTATCAAGTAGCTTAGTACTAAAATCTTACAGAACGGGACAATCTTTTACATCTAGATCTTTACACAAATAAACTTATTCGGAAGAATGCTTCACCGTAATATCTAATTTCGATACACTTTAAAACAATAATAATCTCAATCATAATATTCTCAATCATAAGAGTCAATCAAACTGAGATGGGCCCTGGCCGTCTACTTGCTTTCTCGCCTATTAGTATAGTTTAATAGTCAATCATTATAATCTCATCTTCCCTCTTTTAAGCGATAGATTTTTCGTACCTAACAAAATTCTTAACTCAACTCATCGTCACTATAGTAAATCAACTATTCAGTAATTTATTTATACGAATTTCATAAAAAAATAACCTTTAGTCTTTCCTAATTATTAAAACTAAAAAAAAATATTTTTAGTTACAGCAAAAACATATCCTCTTTACCAGCCGTTAATTTAATTCATATTGAAAAGAATTGAAATTTCAACTTCTAAGCAAAATAAAATTCTGAAATGTCTGCATAAATTTTAATACATTACAGTAAAAAAATGAAATAAAAAACCTTCTTTTATTTGTACAAAAACTTACCACAAAATTTCATGAGCATCTTTTAACAAGTCAAAATACAAAATATAAAAAGGGTTTCGAATATCTCTGCATAAATCGATAAAATAACATTAGATTAAAAGAAGTTAAAGCTAGCTTAATTAACCACCAGTAAAAAGTAACGTAAAGAAGAGATAAAAGAATTCAAAAGCGAATCATTAATTTTCCGTTCTTTTCTTTCAAGTGTAAGTTTCTCGGGCTTCTGAAAGTAATTACACAAATTAGCTATTTCAGGAATTAAAATATTTGAAACTTTCATATAGATTAAATTTCTCAATTTGGCTTCGCAGATTAAAATAAATAAATAAACTATTTTTACCTGCACGAATCTAAATTGTATTCCTTTTCATATTTATAATTTATAATTATTCTTTTAATTTATTTATAAATTATGCATAATTTTACAAAACTTTGTAATTAAATTTGAATCTCAAAAATTCTATAATTTCAAATGTGATTCTAAAAAATGAATTCTAATGAGATTCTGAAATTTTGATTATTATATTTGATTATTGACATTTCACGATTTAAATTCATTAAAACTTTCATTTAGATAAAGTTTTTGGTATTATGTATTAAAAGGATTAAATAAGTAAATATTTTACCATTAGATTTCTAGTGCTAGAATTTTACCAAAAAGTTGAATATAGTTTTATGTATGTATGAAAAAACTCTTTTAGTTTATTAGCAATTTTAAATATATGAATAGAATGGACAGTTTTATAAATTGTATAAATGCAAATATGATTCAAAAATAAAATCATTTGATATTTCAAAACCTAAAATATTTAAAACTTTTATTTAGTTTTGAATTATATATTTTAAAGTAAGTTTCGTATAATAAAGAAATTGAACAAATCAATTATTTTAACCCACCTGTTTCTAAAACTTAAAACAGAATTTAGTTTTACGTGAGTAATTTACATTTTATTTTAAATCATTAATAACCTTTACATCGTTTTATAAAATTCGATTATGTAGAGATGCATTTTTATAAATGCCATTTAAAAATATTAGACAGCGTTATACATTTAATCTAATGTAAATATTATTCAATATTATATTCATTAAAGACTCATTATATAACGTGTTCCGTTTCTGTGCACATAAAAATTTTAATTCTCAGCCAAACAAATACATTTATGCATTAACTCCTAGCAATTTATATTTGCATTCATTTTGGGCAAAGGAGAGAATAATTTACTAGTTTTTGGTGCTTGGCGTAACTCCAAAAGACAAAAAGATAACTAACTTTTGAAAGTGATTAGGCCTTTATCATTAATCTCACTAAATCTTTCTTAAAAAGAATTAAACTGTCTGCATAAAGTAAATAAGTTAACGGCAGAAAAGCCACTTAAAGGTGAAATGTGCATTTATTTGAATATATTATAAATGATTTATTTCGGTTTCTTTGTACAATGGAATAAGTTAAATTTGATTTTAATTTTTATTCGCATCAAGTTAATTTATATTGTATTTTAACAGTTAATAGGAAATTGAAAAATAAACAATGTATTATAAAATGTTTCAAAGGTAAAATTGTTTTTCAAGTAATTTTGAAATGCACTTTTGATTTTACTATTTGAATTTATAGTTCACTAAGAAAAAAAGTATGGTCAAAACTCCCAAAATATGGTAAAATTTGCTGTGTTTTTGGTTCTATGGTAACACCAAAAAGCTCAATAATTTTTTTAAATAGTGCAATTGAAGAAAGCGCCTAGAATAAAAAGAAAATAAGGATTAAATTTATTATGAAGAACAGCTAAAAATTATAGAGTTTTCTTTCTTAAAAATTTATTTGTCTCTGATTTTCAGAAATATGCATTAAAATTTAGCATAAAATTTCACCTAAAACGGTAATTGTAAAAAGTTATATCACGTAATATTAATTAAGTAAAATTTGGTTTTATTATAAAAGTTCTTGGATCGAATAATTATGAAAAACATTTATATATTGCTAGAAATATTTTTTGCACAATAGAGAAATCAGAAAGTATTTATCTGAAAGTTCGTATTTCCTTATTTTTAAATTAATTTCGGATACCTTACTAAAAACTATATTTACATGAAAAATTGTTAAAAATTTCATATAACAATCTCGCTTTTGTCTTAAATTATATGATTAAAATAATAAAGAATAAATTTTTTAATAAGAGATTTTTGCTAAGAGTTAAAGCGTCATCAATCTTTTGGCAGAAAGCTTGATTTTTTTTCACTTCTCTCCCATTTTTAAAGTAGAATTAATTAATAGATAAATTATCTTAATACAACAATGCTCAAATTATTGTCACTATTGTATTTGTTGCCCCAAAGTTCCCCCTGTTTTCAAACTCCAATATTTCAAGAATTGCTTGATTCGTTAGCTAAGCGATTAACTTAAATCGAATTAGTGAAAGGAATCACTTAATTCGAATAATGACTTGTCTGCCCATTTATATCAAGTGATTTGAATCGAGTATTTTGAGTATATTCTTCGAATCACTGTCCTTATGTGATTCAGAGCACTGACTTCAATCAAGTGATTCGAATCTCTATCGAATCAAGTGATTCAGATTACTGTTTCAAATCAATTGACTGAAGGAAGTAACGACAAATCGCGTGATCCGAAACAAGTGATTTAAAATACTATATGAATTGAATGATCCGAATCAAGTGATTCGAATTGTAATTTGAATCTCTCGATTCTTGTCAGTGGCCCGAATTCAAAAGTATTCTAATAGTGATTTGTATCGTTTAATGAGAATCAATCATGATCTGAATCACTTAATTCGATTCAGTAACCTCAAGTGATTTAAATTAAATTAGCGAATCTGACTAAAGTGATTCAGATCTCTGTTCGAATCAAGTTATTTGAAACACGTGATTCCACAAATCTATGATGATTCACGCAATTTGAATCAAATGATTCGAGTGAATCTAATTATTTAGATTATTGTTCGAAGTAAGGAATCTGGATAATTGGTTCATTCAAGTGATTTGAATAGTTTTTTATATCTATGTTTCATTCATAATCACAGATTCGAATCAAGTAATTCAAATTACTATTCCACTAAAGTTATTCAAATCACTATTCAAACGAAAAAATTCAGATCTTAGATTTGAATCAAGTGATTTGAATCTGTAATCCAAACCTTCCAAACCAAACCAATTGAATCGGTAATTTAAAAAAAAGTGATCTGGACCTTTAATTCAATTCAAGTAATTCAGATACTTATTTGATTCAAGCGACTCAACGAATCAATGAGATACACGAGATTTGAAAAAGTAATTCATAGCACTAATTCAAATCATTATTCATACCCAGTTATTCACATTACTATACAAATTAAGTGAATATAATTAATATAACTAAATACATTTTTCGAACCAAGATATCACTTATTTGAATTGTGTGGTTTGGATCACTGATTCAAATGAAAAGATTTAGATTTGAATCACTTGATATGGACCTCCAATTCAATACAAGTGATTCAGGACACTGATTTGGATCTCGTGACTCAATGAATTATATATTTTGTTTCAATATGTAATAATTTAAAATTACACATTACAATTACAAGTATGTAATTCTCATGCATTCCAATAAATATTTTTGAAGGAAATTAGATGCATAAAAATTAACAGAAATAAATGAGTAAATTTGGTACCATATTCTTCAGATATCATTCTTTCAAAACTAAATTAAAATGAAATATAGTTGGCAATCATTTTTTGACTAAGAAGATTAATGGCTTATCCTTTGGTTATAAATCATGCATATTTTGAGAATCGAAGTTAAACAAGAAATAAAAATGTCCTGATCATAGAAATATTTAAATCTATCAAGGATATTACGAACCTGAAAACTGCTTGGTATTGTAGTTCTATAAATGCAAATTTAGTTAGGTTGAATTTCGCTTGACAGTTACAAATCCAATATGAGGACGACATAAACTCATAAATGAGTTATTGGAAATAAAAAGAACATCTTAAACTAAATAAAAATCACCTTTGTTGAGACGTGCTAGCTTTAAAATTCATTTAGCAAAATAACTTCAAAAGCAAAGTAAGAAAATCAAACGAAACTGAAATGAAATTAAATTAAGCGCGAGAAACGAATTTTATAAGTAGCGGAAGATTGCTACTTTCATTTGGTAACTTCTAAGTTGGCGTGTAAAAATCTGAAAATTTTTTTCTTAAAATTGTTCTCTGGAATACCATACCAGTGAAAAATCTGACAAAACCTAATAGCATAATGTTCAAATCATGTTTCTTTGACACTATTTCATAGAGGATTATCAGGAAATCCTAGCATCCCACGATATTTTAAGTAATTAAGAATTAACAATTAAAAATAGTCATAATCCGCTTAATTTTGATTACTTTATTAGCCAATTGTAGACACTTCATTGTCCAATTCACGGTGTTACGCATATTTGTTTTACTTGATTTTATATAGTAATGGTCAAACTCATTGCTAATTAAATTATTAAATCAAAAGTAAAATTGTAAAAATAATAAAATTTGCTAACACTTTAAATGTTAAAAAAATCTTCCATTTTTACAGGGAGTGTATCCATTATGAATGCCTTACTAGATGTTCAGTGTTAGAGAGAGTATTGTGTTGTAGCGCCCCCTAGAGAGAAATTAATTAGTGTGTAACGAGAGGCAGTGTGCCTATGTGAGTGTTATGTGTAAGGAGTTAAACAATCTCTGAAAAATAAAAGTGATGATAATTTAAAGTTCCAGTCATCTTTTTTGTGTTGTGAATGTTTAGAGAACTAGCGTATAAACATGGTCCGTCGATGCCACAGATGGCTGGGACCGAAGAAAAGAAATTNGTTCAATTCAACACCTCAAAAATTGGGCCCTCATTGGAGATAAAACCAGTTTTTCGATCTTACAAAAAGTAAAGCTCATTTCCCAACAGCATGAGGTCCACTTTCAATGGATCCCGTCCCACGTCGATATCCACGGCAACGAGTTGGCTGACACTCTTGCAAAGAAGGGACTAGACCATCCAGTCCCCTCCACCTCAGAGCTTACATACCTTGAACTTTTTGCAAGGCAAAAGGCCCAGAACAAACAAAAGTGGCTGCTTCCACCTATTCACTACTGGTATAAAGCAGAAAGACCAGGACTCTCTCTATCTCTCCCTGGTGATAGGCAAACCAACACCTGCTTATCCCGACTGGCCAGTGGACACCTAAAAAGTCTCACATTTTCTGCAAATCAAAAAATCTTTCCTCTTTGCCCTAAATGCCAACAAAACCAGGCATCACCTGAGCACATCTTGAACTGTTTAGGGCTGGACTGGAATGACATTCATTCCTCTCCCATTCTGGTTTCGGATTTTCTGAATGTCAACGGATTCATTGATCTGGTCTGACCCCGTCAGACCAGATGGGAATTAGCAACAACAACAACAAGTACGTAGTGGTCATGCATTCCAATAAATATTATTTGAATGAAATAAGATGCATAAAAATTGACAGAAATAAATTGACAGAAAATTTGGCACCATATTCTTCAGATATCATTCTTTCGAAAATAATTGAAAGGAAATATAGTTGGTAATCATTTTTTGACTAAGAAAATTAATGGCTAATCCTTTTGTTATAAGTCATACATATTTTGAGAATCGAAGTTAAACAAGAAATAAAAATTTCCTGATTTTAATAATATTTAAATCTATCAAAGATATTACGAACTTGAAAACTGTCTGGGATTGCATTTCTATAAATGCAAATTGTGTACAGTTTAGTTAGGTTGAATTTCGCTTGACAGTGACAAATCCAATATGAGGACGACATAAATGATTGTTATTCGAAGTAAAAAGAACATCTTAAACTTAATACAAATCACCTTTTTGAGACGTGCAAGCTTTAAAAATCATTTAGGAAAATAATTCAAAAGCAAAGTAAGAAAATCAAATGAAACTGAAATGAAATTAAATTAAGCGCGAGAAACGAATTTTATAAGTAGCGGAAGATTGCTACTTTCATTTGGTAACTTCCAAGTTGGCGTGTAAAAATCTGAAGATTTTTTTCTTAAAATTGTTCTCTGGAATATCATATCAGTAGAAAATCTGACAAAACCTAATAGCATAATGTTGAAACCATGTTTCTTTGACACTATTTCATAGAGGATTATCAGGAAATCCTAGCAGCCCACGATATTTCAAGTAATTAAGAATTAACAATTAAAAATAATCATAATCCGTTTAATTTTGATTACTTTATTTGCCAATTGTAGACACTTCATTGTCCAATTCACGGTGTTATACATATTTGTTTTACTTGATTTTATATAGAAATGGTCAAACTCATTGCTAATTAAATTATTAAATCAAAAGTAAAATTGTAAAAATAATAAAATTTACTAACACTTTAAATGCTAAAAAAATCTTCCATTTTTACATGGAGTGTATCCATTATGAATGCCTTACTAGAAATGTAACATTTTGGTAGCAATATGAAACCTTTCTGGCATATATTCAGCAAAATATTTTACTCTTCAAGCAAATGTAACCTTTTTCAATTTTAATTTTATCAATAATTGATTTAATGAAACTCTTTCTACAAGTGCAACACTTTAAAATTTTAATTTTTACAAAATAAAAAACTAAATCAAGTAAGATTACTTTGCCTACCCAGATAATCGAGGTGTGATTTTTCAATCCAACGGCGTTTAACGACCGGCTTCCTTGTTTAACATTTTTTTTAAATAAGAAAAACTTGATTTTTGACATTGGGTAAGTTCAGGTAATGAAATTTAAAGGAAATAGAAAAGCTTGAATTAAAATTGGGATCAATTACCTAAAGATTTCGTAGATTGAAATCTCCAAAAAAGAGAGCGAGTCACTAAAGCCACTGGATAGTAAATTAGTAACTGGCTGACTTTGCGCACCAGGAAACGTCGTCTCAATTTATAGTAGGTATTCAAATTATTACGTTTTAAGCATATTTGGCTATACTGTTATAAATTGGATTGGTATTTAGGTTTTTAGAAACTTAAAATAAAAATTTTATTTCAGTATTTTAAATCCTTTTTTTCTTACTCTCCAAAATATATATTCTGCCATCAACTACTAAATTAAACACATTTGTAACTCAATTCAAATAACAAAAATTCAATTTCTCCATTAATTACATTAACGAAGACGGTTTTTAATTGCTAGAGTAGATAAAAATCTAAATGCGAAATTTTTATGCTTAATTGAACACCGTTTCTAAACTTTTCCCGAAGCTTTCGAAACATAACTTAAAAAAGCTTAATGTTTGCCAAAATAAATCAAAATAGAAACTTAATTCAATCTGTTACTAATATTTTAATTAAAACGCAATTCGTTTTTAAAAAGTTAACTGTGCTTTCCTAAAACTATATCTTTTGGGGGAAAACCAATTATTAAGAAAATGGAAAACATAAAAAATTTAACGTTGCAACTGCTGTGCTTTATGATATACTTAATGCAAAAGGTATTTTAATTCATCAATTTGACAGTTAATAAATATATTAAGAGATCGAGTGTATTAATAAGTTGTTCTAATTTATGCAAAATAAAAGTTCTCATTATCTCAATTAGTATTTCACATAAACTTTTAATTATTAATTATTACATTAACTCATTAAACGTGATTGGAGTATCGTAAAAACCATCACATTTTAAAATCGCATTATATTTTAAAGTGATACTTTATTCTTCATTTTCTACATTAAAACTCAAAATCTTTAAAAAAAAAATACAATCTTACTATTCTATATACTTAATAGTAAATTTTAGGAAAAAACTGATTAATTTTAATAAGCGAAAATAATTGATAAAAATATTCATTTTGACAAAATTATTTTATAACTTTTCTGGACTATAAAATTATTATAAATAAAAAATATATTAACGGTTGTAAATGTTAAATCTAAAAAAATAATAAATTAATTATAGGTAAAGATTTTAATATCTAAATATTTAATTCGCATCGGCAAATATTTTGGTCTGCTTAATTAATAAATATGAAAAGTTTATTTTTGCACATTTTAAACCGTTTTTTTTTCAAGTTAATAATCATTCTGACAAGTATAATATAGTTCAAAAAACGTTAAAATTTGCAAAAATTTCATTTTTTTCTAAATTGTTTTTGAAAACTATAATAAATATTGAAACTGTACAAAATACTCTCCAGATATGTATCGGAAATAGTTGTATCTCTCAAACATAATTACGTACTTGAAAACTTAATAGCATGTCTTTATATCTTAAAAACTTGTTTCTGTGACGCCATTTTAGAAATAAGAAATTTTGATAAAAACAAAAAACTCTTCAGACATATTTTATGCGAAATATTTTATTTTTTCATAAAAATTTGTTGGTTGTTTTAAAACCTTTTTTCTTTAACCAATTTATTAACTTCTTCGAAATTCTCCATTTGCAAAATAAAGGCGATGCGAAATGTTTATTTCATTTTTCCTCACAAATTCAGTGTCATGAACTTTTAACTTTTATTTCTTATGCACAGACTGTGCACAGAAAATTAAAGATACGATCAATATTTGAATTTTATTTATGTACTAAGAATACTACTTGATAAGTTCAAGTACAAGAAATACCACTGGATGAATTTTTTACCGTACCTCAATCTAGGAATTTTTTGAGTACCAAATTTCAAGGTACAAAAATACTTTTGAGTTGGAAAAAATGTTACCGTGTCTTGTTATTACACAAAGAAGTGTTGTAACATTGTCTTCCTACAAAACAAAGAAGTGTTGTTACATTGTTAATCTAAAAAAGGAAATACGTGCTGCTACTTATTCTTCCTACAACCCAAGGACATGTGAGATAATGTAAGGTTTTTCTGTCATTCAAGAACGTCTACACGTTTTTAATGCAGAAAACTGACACTAACAATGCACTTAAAAAAAGTTACCAAGACTTAATGTACTGAAGAAGATTTTATTTTGTACTGGACTTCAAACCGTAAAAGTACCTCTGAATTAAAAAAAAATATTACCATGTCTTATGGAACGATAGAAATACGTTTGCTCATTCCTTATGAAATAAACATATAATTCTAAAAGAATCTCTGGAATAACAGAAAATTGTAACTAGGTCTTATTGTGTTGTTGAAAATTGAATCGCATTTCTAATTTGAAGGACGAAGAGTACCAATGCGCTAAAAATGTATGATCATGTCTTATAATATTTTAATAATTTTTCTCGCTTGTTGCAAAGGTTCGAATATTAGTTTAAGAGAAAAAAAAGGAAAGGAAGGAGTGTGACGTTAAAGTAAGCTGTTCATTGATTCCTAAAGTATAAGAAGTATAACTTAAAGAGGACGAAATACAAAGAGCAATCTCTATTTTATCTTATACTTCTTTAAAGTTGGAATAGATATTGAATCAAATCAATTGAATCAAATATTTGCCCCTAACTGAATTGTTGATTCTAGAATATTTTCAAGTCATATAATTTTTTGTTTTAACGATCCCTATAATCCTTTACTTACTTGGTGGTTTGGTTGTTAGAGGGATTTTTATGTAGGAAAAATGTTCTCGAGAAAAGTTATCAAAATGGAATTAAAAATTGTAATAATAATTACTCACCGGCATATATTGACCTCTCGCTAATTGTAAATTCCATAGAATGAATCTTTACAAAATAATCTACTGTATATTTATCTTTTTATATCTTGTACATACAGAAGCAAGGAATTTTATTAGCCAGCCCCTACATACATGGAAAGAATTATTATATTATTTTACATGTAAATTTGGGACATTTTTAAACAATACGCATTTTTCTCTAATTTCATTTCGCTGTTTTAAAATAATCAATTTGTTTTAAAAAAGAGAGTAAGTGGATTGCAAGACCTATCCGACAAAACCTTACCACCCACCATGAAAATTTAAACTCTCACAATGCAAAAAATTCCCAAGCAAATTATAGTATAAACTACTTTATAGTTGGTACTTTTTACAGTAAAATCCATTTTTATTGGATCAAGTTACGGAAGAAAAATATGGTGTACCGTAATTTTTACTGTAATAATTACAGTAAAATCACTGTGAATCACTCTAATTTAATAAATATTTATTTAATTAAAATGATTCAGCGATTTTACGGTAATTATTACCGTAAAAAATACTGTTTTACGATAAATATGGATTTTACGGTAAAATGGATTTAAAAGATGATGCATCTAAAGACCAGGTGCTTAATACCGTAATTTGATCCAGAATTATTTACACTGTACAAATGGGTGGTAGAGTTTAAGTTGAATATCACTAACTTCAGACAATGCTTAACTGAACATTTCTTAAACTATAAATTTCAATTTAAAATTTTAAAAGCTCTGCGTTACAGAATTGTAGAGGACTAAAACAATTTATTCGTTTATTAGATTCGTTTTTAGATTTGTTTATTCGTACTTTTAAGTCTGCATTTTTCACATAAGGTTAAAAAGAACATATGACTCTTTAAGCTCTTTAGAGCCAAAATTTCAGCTCAAATAAATATTTTCCAATATTTCTTCTATTAACTACTAGATTTGTTAAAATAAGACAATAGTATTGCTAGTTTCACGGTAGAATTAACAGTTGCGAAATCCCAAGCCGTTTAAATCACATGCAAGAAGCTTCAATAAACTAGGAATTCGATACCCTTTAACAGTTGCATTACGCTACCAACGCGAACCAATATTCTGAAAGTGCAATCAGAGTGGGTCTCTCTAAATCGATTCTAATAGTGGCTGTGCTGTGTGCTAATGCGACATGGAAGAGATACCTGATGCTAAAGACTTTGGAATGACGCGCTTTTGAGCTATAGAAATTAGCAGAACTTGCTATATCACAAGTTCCTTTGAAGTAAATGCAATAGTCGATTTCCAAGTTTCTTCATAGTATTGATTATTAGTAAATATCATCAAGAGTTATAAACAAGAAGTTTGCTCCTTCTGTGATAAATTGTACATATTATAGAGTTGTTAACGATTTGTGTTTAAAGTGGGAATTACTTTTTTTACATGCAAAGAAACTAGTATTTCGTAACTATAAAAACGTAATATTTTCTCTTTCAATATATCATTAAGATACAAAAATAGAGGAGAGGAGTGTCTTCTTTGTACACCACACTGTAAAAATTACAGTATAAAGTGCTAGTCTTTCACAATTTATCACTGAAATCCTTTTTACCATAGAATCCATTTATACCGTAAAATATTAAATCATAAATTTTATAGTAATACTTTATTTAATTAGAGTGATTCAGCAATTTTACTGTAACTATTACTAAAAAAATAATGGTACATAAAATTTTTTTTCGCAACATGTACAGGTAAAAATGAATTTTACGGTAAAAAGAATGACTCCCTGTGTGCCGGTACTTTTTACCATAATCTGTCCCGAAATTCTTTACTATGTATTTATGTGAAAAATGGTTATAATATTTTTAAGAAAATTTTCCCTAATGGGATCATTTAGATATTTTACTTCACTGTAACTTTTTATGATTCATTTATTTTTAAAATAACGTAATTAATTATTTCAGTAATATTTTATATGGTGTCATAATTTTTAATCACTCAAATAAAATTTAAAAAAGAACTAGTTGGTTTTAAAAATTAAATCTACAATTTCCTAAATTAATTTTTGATTCTTATATTTCCAAACTAATATTGCGTTTTTTTATAATTTATTATTTAGTTACAATAAAGCCCTTAACATATAATGTTCTAATTCATTTTATACACAATAATAGTTTTAAACATTATGTTTTTCAAAAAAAATTATGCATTGTCGTATCTAAAACTTTTAACCAAAGCTGCAAAATATATGGGTCTGCTTAATCAATTGGAATATTATGCAAATGCAAATACCTTAGATTTAAAAAACATTTTTTTAAGGGGAAAAAAGGAAAAGTTAAATAGATCCACGAAAAATTTTAAATTTTCTATGAAGATCTGAAAGAAAATTTCTATTTCTGAAAAGTATGAAGTTATTTAATAAAACTGTGTAACTTAAATTTCATCTTTTATTTTTTTTGTTGAAGTTTTTAGCTGAGAAATATATACTATTTTGAAATTTTATTTTCATTTCTTAAAAATTGAAGGAAATGAATTTTTTAATAGGCACTATTTTTATTATTTTGTAAGAGAAATAGCCTTGTAAGAATACAAAATTATAAGAATATAAAATTTCTTATCTTCTGTAGGAATATAAAATAATTATCTTCGATATAATTAACCTAATATTAATATTAAAATAAATATTTAATTCGTATTATAATTATTATTCTATGTTATTTGCTAATAAACTTATTACCTATCAAAATATTAAGCGTTGTCATAAAATAAAATTATCTTTAATTACTTGAATGTTCATTTCTTGAAATTTTAATTTTAGCGATTATAAAACGTTTTCAATTACAAAAATACTAAATAAATTATGCAAATTTATGAAAAATAATTAACACTCTTAAGTAAAAGCTCCATTATCTTTTGATGAACTAACAAATTTACTTTTCATTTGCGAAATGTTTTGATCAGAATTTTATCACTGTAATAAGGTCTTAACGTACTGGTTATTGTTGTTTTTTTAAAATTTTGTACGTACAGTGATCAAACAACAGAGAAAAAACAGATCACCCTGAATAATTTTTGATATAATGATTGGACCTTCCCGTCGTTCTAGGGCTCAATCTTAATAATTTGAGAGGGTGACTTCAAATATGCTTAATCGAATTTTTAAAAATATGACTTTTTTAAAGGAGCTTTAAGCTTTGGATAAACGAATTTGATAAGTACGAGCAAAAATTTTTAAATTCACTTATAAATTTCTTGAGATTTTGCAAAATACGCAAAAAATAAAATTAACATTAAGGGCTTCAACCTTCGAATCGCTCTGGTGACTAAGCAATTGGGACCATATTTCCCAGATTGCGTTTACCCCCTATATTTGGGGGTTGAAAATTTGAATCCGTCAAAAAAAGACATGTTTATTCAGAGGAAGTACATTTTTGTGTTTGATTTTGTAACATTAAGTATAGCTTGCACCTAATTATTTAGCATATAAGAGATCACCCTCTCAATCCATTAAGATTGAGTCCTAGAGTACTAAGATCCAATCATTAGGTTAAAGGTTATTCGGAATGATCGCACTGTACATTAATAAACATTTCAAAAATATTAATTGATTACTAATCACTGAGTTTAATAAATGTGTATATTTTCAACGAAATTTACTAACAAAATAGTTACCAGAAGCGTATAACTAGGAAAGAATATTTGATGAAAACTTATTTGATGAAAACTTATTCGAAAGAAGACTATTGAGATAAAATCATCTCAAGAAGTAGCCCTTTGATCTCTTAAAATAAAATACAAATGAATAAAATAATTCACTTTCTGCTGAATGAGAAATTTAAATATGGATATTGTCGAAGTATATAAAACTATATTTTCAATCTAAATATTCGAAAATAACAAATGAAATATATAGTTGCTTTCTTTTACAAAAACTGAAAATTTACCCAAGGAAAAGCTTTCTTTTACTGGTATGTTAGTTTTTCATAATTCACTCATGTTTTATTTGGTTATTCAAATTCCTGTTTTTTAAATATTATGTAAAATACAGTTTAGAAAACTTGTTTTTTCCATTCATTTAGGTAATCAAATGAAAGTTTTTGTACAAAGATTGAGGTGATATTTTTTTCTAAATGATGGTTATATTTAAAAAAGTGAAACAACCTGATAGCAGCGGAACAACATGTCTTATCTTGAAAACACAGACAATGTTGTACCAACAATATGAAGCATATCTTATGGGCTAACAATCAAATCAATAAAGCATCATCTTCGATCATAAAATGATGTAAGTTTAGTATAAAACATATTTAAATGGTTGATCATCCTAACAGTAAAGCATCTTCCTTTTTGCGATATTTAAATTCCTTTGGTACATTAAAATCATCAAAAATCGTTTGATCATCATCCATATTATGTGTAAGCAACATTGTCCGCCATTAAATTAGGGAAGTTTGTTACTATATCAAAAGCTAGAAATTCGAGATCGAAATCGCTGGATGATGGGGACCGTTAAATAATTTTGGACCATCGAAAATAACATTAAATATAAATAAGCTACATATGCTGGTACCATCAAGAATTTTGATTCGAGAAGATTTCAGAAAACTGAGTTTGGCACGCAAAGAATAATTCCTAATTCTCTAAATTTTCATTTCTTCCATCAAATTATAGTCTTGTTTAATGTTACGAAAAACAGGGAATCGCTAACCTGACACGTAAGCATTTTTTTTTTAAATTTTGTTTACTATGTAATAAGTTTGCTTAAAGTTTGTAAGAATAAATGTTTAATGTTTTGATGTAGTTGTCGTTCTCTACTTTACTTAACGAAAATAAAATAATTCTGACTTCATTTTACGAGAAAGAAGAAAAAAATATCACTTTTTATTTACACAAATTTTTTTCCTATGTATTAATTTTTTTCGCCTTAACAACCAACGATACAAATTCTAGCTTAGAACTTACTCACACTCTAACAAATGAATAGAATCTACTACTTTTAACATACTTCCCCCAATCTGATTTCTAGAAATCAAAATAACTATTTTTTTAAACTTAAAATTATGTTCTAATATGAACCTACGCAATAGTCAATGGTATTATATTTTATTAAAGAAAATGAAAACTAGTGTTCATAGCATATAGGTTTTATAACTTTTCTACCACATCCAATTTTCAAAGGAGAGTCATTGCTTAAGGAAGTACATAAATCAGCATCATCGGACTTTGTGGTGTCTAGATAATTTTTCTTAATTTCATTGAATGACCTTTTCATAAACAATGAGTCCTGAGAAGATATCTCTAAAGAATAAATCTTCTGTGCTGGTCTATCGATTTCACCATTAACTGTTTTCCCACTCGCCACTCATATATTCTTGTCTTTCCACGGAAATTTGCACACTATCCGATCAAAAGGCCAATCTATTCTCTTCTCATTGTCATTACTAAAACAATATCATCAAGTTTTAATTTCCTTATTAGATGTTCGCACTTCTTTTGTTTTTGCACCAGAAGTAAAAAATATTTCTCTCTGAATCTTCTTCGCAATGTATCTCTCAAAATTTGCCGATTTCGCCATCTTTTGCTGATGTTAACTTTATCGATGTGGTCTAGATCTGGCACACCAACGGTACGTTTGTCTTGAATAAACATGGATGGGGAAAATGTAAATAAATCTTGCGAATCTTCTGAGATGTGAGCAAAAGGGCTTTCATTGACAACATCATCTACATCACACAAAATACTTGATATTTCTTCATACATCAGACAAGCGTTTCTTAAAATTCTTCTCAGTAGTTTTCAAACTATTTGAACCATTCTTTCCCACCACCCTCCTCCCCATGCTGCAGTCGGGGAGATTGAATTTCCACTTTATCCTGAATATTGAGGAATCACTAATGACTTGAATGACCCAAACGATTGTGTTGAATACGTTATCTGCTGTATCGCTTATATATTATCTTGGGTCGTCCAGGTCGAGCAACGAATCTTCTGAGATACAACAAGAAACACTTTTTTTTTATAGGCTTTGAATGAGCTTTAGGTGGACAGCTCGATATACGGCCCAAGCAAACAAGAGAATCCAGGATTTTTTACCATCTTTCAAATAGTGTGGGTCTGCTAAATCTACTCTAGAAACTTCAAATACTTTCTAATGACCTCGAAAATTGCTACATAAGACCTCGGCTTCTTCGATTTATAGAGAATATTGGTGAAACCAAAGTTCTATGTGTGACATTTTGCTGTAAATCATGTTTGAGTTTGAAGAATACAAATTTTTATGTCTTATTCAGAGGAGAACAACTTACGAAGTACAAATTCCTTTTAAGTTTTTTGTTCCTTTGTCTACTGATTCTTAACTTAGACTCAGAAAACAAGATGTAAATTAACGCTTGGAAGCATGTGCGATTTACGAGGAATCAAAGTTCGATAAATCGATAATTTTATCTATACTGTACTTTGTGCTATTTTTCTGTTTTGCAAAAAGTTAAAAGTTTTGCAGGAAAATATGACAAGTCCTTTAAGCCAAATACAGTGACACAAATTTTTAAAAATAGAAGTAAATTTTTGAACATCCATTAACCTATGTTATTTAATTTTCTTATAAAGTACGTTCTAAAAATTCGATATTGACATGAAATGAAATTAGCATAACACATCAAATTTCATTTGATGAGGCACTTCACACAAATTTGAATTATGAGTTTTTTCACTTTCCCAATTGAAGTAACACCTTTTTCAGTCTACTTTATTAATTATTGTTACTTATTAAACTATTTTTCTTATTCCTGAAAATATTTTGATGAATTTAATTATCCTTCTTTTTATAGCATTTTCAGTCATAAACTGCATCATTAATAAAAAATAAATAAATCTAAACCACCGTACTATACAAATATTAAAACCTAACTTAATTAACAAATTGAAAAAATGCAAAAGATTTCATCAAGCTGGGCAATTTTGCAATTAATTTCCAAATTGTCTCTTAGAATTCAGCCATATTTTCGGCTAAAACATGAAATTTTGACTGTCATTTTCAAGAGAATTGATTTCCAGAACACATAATATCTGTGGTGCTCAATGTGTGAAATTACCTTAATATTTCTCTATAACAATAAAATTTAGTCCGACTTCCATCTAGGTCATAAGATTTTAAGCACCATTTTCAGTAAAAAATGAAACTTGAATATTAAGTATATGACGCCATTTAAATTCTTTAAGGAGTGGTGAAGTAAAAAATGTTTCACTAATTTTTAACAATTACAAAAAAAGAAAAAAAAAACACGAAAATTGTTATAGCTTTTATCTTTTAAGCAACACAATTTAATATCAGCCACTATAAATTTTGAAATATTTAAAGATAAAGCAATTCGCTTTAGCTACGACGTGCATACAATTTATGGACTTTTGTGACTAAATTTTCTAATCAACATTTTCTCACCAGCAAAGGGTTAATATCTCTTGTAAAAAATACTAAAGTCCAAAAAATATAGGTTCCAAATTCCAAAAATGGGAAATAATATCTGAATATGCTTTTAGTCAAAGTTTAGCTTTTAGTTTAAGTTTAGTCAAATTCTTGCTTAAATATCGAATACGAATTTAAGACCTGGTTTAAGTTAAGTTGATGTCCAAAATATCTGATGAAGGTTTCGCGGATCAAATAAGCAAGATTAGTTTCTTTATTGTCCCCTTAAGCGTTAAAATTTAGCCTTATTGCAATCTGAAGCATCAGTTTTTTTTTATTCCAGTTTTCGAAAAAAGTTTAAAAGTAACATATGATACTATTTTTAAAAACTCTTGACATTTTGGCAAATAGTGCCCTTGCTTAATTTTACGTATATTTAATTCTAAAAAAAAAAACTGTAATTAATTAACGTATAAATTATTGTTAAAAAGTAAGACGTATCAAGTTTGGTTCACAGTTTTTAAATTTTTTTTTAAATTTACGAATTATTTGATTTTAAAATTATTGGCTTAAGAAACAGTTTCCGTTCGAAATCTAACAATTTGGCATTGATTTTCCAAAGTGAAAGTATTGGAGAACTGTTAGTATATCGATTCCATTAATGAGTACATGGAAAGGGAAAATTCACTCCTAAGATTATGAACAGCAAAGTTTTGATTTTTCTTTTAATAGTTCATTGGAGAATTCTATGGAGTAAATCCGAATCGAATTGGTGAAAGTGTCATCAGTGAAAAATTATAATTAGTATCCAAAGCAAAATGCAACTATCCGTATTTGTAAAACCGTATTTATAAGTTTCACTGTTACTTAAATAATAACATCTTTAATAATATGTAAAAGTTTAATATATAGACAAGTATTTATGAAGTGAAATGTTGGTAAATTTCTGAAATTATTAATAGCTTTATAATCAAATTGAAAAATGTTGTGTATCTATAAAAAGTAGCAAAGTGGTTACAGAAAAATAATATAATGTATTGAATAATTTTGTTCAATAAAGTATGATAATTAATAATTTATATTAAAGGTTTATATTTTGCTTTAAGTTCAACTATCAAACAGCAAAGATAAAACTAGAGTCTATGGGACTGGATGGAATGAAGATGAGCAGGAGCAGAATTTTCTATGCCAAATTCTTACCCTCATGTAGAATAATTACATTTAACATTGTAAAAAAATCCTGATGAAACTGCAGCAAAAAGTTTTGGCTCTATGGCTACTTTTTACCATAAAATCCATTTTTACCGAAACAAATTTCGAAACAAAAAATCTGATATACCGTAACTTTTACAGTAATAATTACTGTAAAATCGCTAAATTACTTCAGTTAAATAAATATTACTGTAAAATTTAAAGTATAATATTTTGCTGTAAAAATAATTTTCATGGATGATGCATCCAAAGTGGCGGTATTTTATAACATAATTTTATACAGATTTTTTACCGGCGCACGCCGAAATCTAATCAATTGAATCTTAAGCCATTGAGTCAATAATATTTGATTTTATCTCAAAAACAATGGGACGAAATTTCTTAGATTTCGGATGCCCCTATATTTCCAGAATCAAAAATCCTAAATCGTCAACAAAAAGGTATGTTTATTCAGACAAAGTACGTTTTTGTGTCTGATTTCGTAACTTAAAAAATATAGTCTGCACTAGTTAATTAGCATGTTTGAGGTCACCCCCTCGAACTTGCAAGATTGAGTCTTGGAGCCTGAAAATCCGATCATTAGATCAAAGGTCATTCAAGGCAGTCCATTTTCTGTTTTACTCTCTTTACATTAATTAACACTTTAAAAATATCAATTTTAAATAGAAAATATCAATCATATCAAAACATATAAATTTTACGATGATGCACCCAAAACGGTACGGTACTTCATACTATAATTTGATCCAAAATTCTTTTACAGTATACACGAAATTCTAATCAAATGACTAATAAACCATTGTGTCAATAATATTTGATTTTATCTTGAAATAAACGCATAACTTAATGGATAGATTAAATCAATTAAAATTTATAGTTTTAAAAATATTTCATCTCGTAAAACGGATAAAAAAAAACACCAAACAAAAAATTAATTGTCAAAAAAATTAAAAATAATTTTGCATTTTTAATTACTTTCACTTTAAAAAATATTGCTCTCATTGATAAAAAATTCCAGATTCAAAAAATAAATAAATTAAAAAGCAGCGTTTCAATAATACTGCCCCATGTAGAGTTTGCCAAAAATATTCTAATCTGCTCTACTAAATAGTATAAATAAATTTCAAATTCTGATAAAACCATCAAATTAAGCAATAATTATGTGGATGAATAAAATCATAGAAAATATAAATCAACTATAAGGTTCATATCTTATTAAAATTTCCATATAATAGTACAACATGCTTGGAATATTCTTTGTCATTAAAAAGTAATTCCAAGAGTAAATAGACTGAAAAACAACCCAATAACTTAAACTCCATTCAAAACGATATGTATAATTACATACACCTGTTAGTAAAATGCAGAAGAGCTTCTCTGGATATAGCAGGATAATTTATTTTCTTAATGAGGAGGGTAGTATTTAAGCGAAAATGGAATCCACCCTATGTTGTTCTCTTTATCAAATGATGGCTTGTGCTCATTAGGTGATGAAAGTTTGGTAAGCACGAAAATTTTAATGATAATTGTGCAAAAGCACAGAATTTTATAAATACTTTCTGAATTCTCGTTATAGAGACATTTCATGAATAAGACGACATCTCCCACTGACTTCCTGAAATTAAATTTTAATTGCGTTGCCTCTATAAGAAATAAACTTGCATTTTGAAGCTGTGTGAAAAAGTGGTAAATAAATAACAAAATGCCCATAATAGAACAAAAGGAATAAATTACAAAAAGTCTTCATTACGTGTGCAAAGTACTTATTTGATACATTAGAAATTATATATACGAATATAATATTTTATTGTAAGAAAAAAGTGCTGACCAGAACAGATTCACATATTTTACATTGTTAGGCATTTTTCGAAAAAAATATGGTTAAATAACAACTTGTTTACTATTAGTTTATCGCATTCAAACAAAACAATCAAATAAACATAAATAAGATAGCATTTAAACTGTTAACTATGAGAAAAACAGTTTATTAACTGCTTACACCTAATGCGATTAAACAACCAGAGTTTTATCACACCGAATAAGCCCACCTAAGGAAGTTACTTTAGTTCCCTGAAGCTGCGTACATATTATAAGCCGAGAGGGCTAATCTGTCAATCTCTTGACCGACAGAACGGGGATTCGAATCTGAGAGTTGATACCACATTATTTCCTCCATTTTTTTAACACAAGAAGTGTTTACAGTGTCCTGTAGTCCCCAATTTGTGACCCTAGATAATTAGAATACAAGACTCTTATTCACCCTTAAATGGCAGCTCCATAAATAAAAGCTGCATTAAACAAAAAATACTGGTATTTCTAATCTCTTACGATAGGTGAAACATTCAGATGAATTAATTTAACCACATTCCATGGTTCATTTGCTAAAACAAACCTCAACCAAAACTTAACTTCAATGCACATTACCTAACGAAGAGGCTCTCTCCAATGTCGAATTAAATTTCTTTTTTACGGTTTCGAAACTATGCCAGTTGTAAAAGGTTAAAAAACTGTATAGTTTTGTATTCATGGTTTTTTACCCATTCTAATTTTAAACGGTTTCAAAACCATAAGATTAAAAAAAAAGGTCTTTACCGTAATTTTTACGGTTAATTGAATGGACAGACTGCTGTCGGTTATTTTACCGTAGTTTTAGAATAAAAATTTTAACAGTGCATCGAAATCAGTTCAATTACCTAATCCGTTTAAGAAATTATAAATGCTGGATTTCAAATTGATTTATAATCAACACATGTATCAGACATCGAAAAAATGTTAGTTGTAGATAATCTACGACTCTTTTGATTGGTTTATGTTATTAGACTATATTTAGATTAACACCAACAAGATCATATTTTTGATCAAAATAAATTGCTTACTATAAAATATATGTGATAATTTGTTGTACAAACAATGAATGAGACACTTAAAAAATAATTTATTAATTTATATTTTGATATTGTTAGAATTTTAAGTAATCGAAGTATTAATAGGAACAGGCAACGATAAAATAACCGCAACCTTTCAAGATCAAAAGTCAATTAAAAATTGATTAACAGATGCTTCGGAATGCAGGGCAAGACAAATTATTGACTCTTAATAGAAAATTGGTTTTGCTAAAAGTCAAGGCAATCAACAAGGAAAATTATTTGGCCATATAAAAAGTTGACGAAACAGGAACGCCAAAAATTCGTTAGTAAAATAAAGTATAACTTATGTATTTTAAAGTGTAAGAGATAGGAGACGATGAGAGGTTGAGAGAGATTAGATTGAAGAGAAGAAGATAAAAAATTGAAATAAAAGATTAGCTGTTATATTTTTTGAGAAAAGAAATAAAAATTGAAAAGGAATAAAGATTTCAGAAACAAATAAATAAACGTACAAAGTAAAAAAAATCGTATCAAATCAGAGTAAAAAGTAACCGCACTTAAGGTTCCGATATATTTTATCATAAAATCATGGAACTTGTTACGGAACAGAAAAGCTGATATAGCATAATGTGTTCAGTAATAATTACCGTATAATCACTGAATCGCTTTAATTAAATAAGGTAATTGCTACAGCGACTTAGGACCGTAGGGACCATATGCCAAATTCTATTCAAAACACAACTCTAACTAAATAAATATTACTGTAAAAATTAAGATATAATATTTTACAGCAAAAACAGATTTTACGGATGATGTATGAAAGTATTAGTACTTTATGTCGTAATTAGATCCGGAATTTTTTAACAGTTTATTGCTTTTAATGGCATGACACAATAGTGAGTAAGTTAAAACTATTGATTTTCTATAAAAGTCACCTTTATTCAAGTTGATGAAAACTATTAAAAATCTAACAAAGTCATCCTCATTTGTTTCAGAATATTTAATTTATTCCTTAGAGTGCTCTATGTAAATATTTTGCTTGTCACAAAGTTTTTTTTATGTTTTTTTCTTCTTTTTTTAGTAACCGAATGTCAAAAGTAATGGCATGAAATGAGATCCAAATCCCTATAGATAACTCCCTGTACGGTCTTTATTCTACGTCAGGTTTTCCGATAAAATATTTTCTTAATAAGCAAATATTTTAACAATGTTTACATAGTTAATACGGTTTTGAGCTGAGATCTGGAACACGTTTTGGAATATTTTAAAAGTTTTCAAAATATTTTGCTTGTATTAAAATGGAGACGAAGGAATAAGCTATTCGCCTCGACGCGATGAAAATACAAAATATTCTACTCAGTCAAGATAAAATCTAAAATGGAATTTTAAAACAAATAAAAGAAAAATATCTATTAAAATTATTTTAAATATTTAATAAGATTTAATTAACTTTTTTTAAAAGAAAATGTTTATGCCAGAAAATAAATGAAAAATGAAACTAAAAAAAAATTATTGTAAGAAAAAATCTTAATTGAAACAAAATGTTTTGTTTCAGCATTTAAAAAACAGAAAGCAAAAGTACATATTCCTCCCCTTATTTAAATTAAAAACAGCATCCTTTGTTAAATTTAACATCTTTATTATAGAAAATATTTAATCATTTCTTAAAGAAAGTTGAGGTTTGTAAATTTAAATTGCAAAACTCGAATACAGATGTGAAAAATTTAAATTTTTCTTCTTTTTTTATAAAAAAAAAAAGATTATAAAAACGAAAGAAAAGAGGTTATACTCATAGAAAAAAAGTAGGGTTCGAAACAACTAGATTATGGTCAAACTTATCGTATTACAAACTCTATGGGAACACCGAAAAACAAGGTAATTTTTTACTGAAGTGCTTCGGTAATGACTTATTGGTAAAATTAATAATAAAATATGGTTTTTATTACCATGTTGTTTGGTAGTAATTTTAATTAGGTAATTTTAAACAAAACTCGTTAATTTTAATAGTGCAATAAACAATTGTTAACTTTTTTTTCGTCATTTTTTTTTCTTTGTAAACTGTAAGTTAACAATTGCCAACATTTAAAATTTAAAAAAAACAACATACTTTTGTACATGTACAAATGTATGGACAAAACTTATCTAAATCATTAGCTTAACTGTTACTAAATAAATACTAAATTTGCTTAAATAAAATCACTACATCATGACTATCCTGACATCCTAAAATGGAAGCATAAAGGTTCTGGGTTCAAACCACACTGCAATCTTGGATGCAATCAAAATACGTTGCTTCGTCATTGAGACGACACGTAGGGAACAATTTTCTCACAAGAATTTGCCTAAATCAATGTTTTGTCCAAATTTGAAATTAACACGAAATGTGTAGTCCATTTATTTGCCTAAATAATCACAAAGAAACAAAATAAGTAACATTTTGTAACTCAGTAAGTAAAAAATTCAACTTTTATTTGACGGAACGCGAACACTTTTTTTTTACATGCTGCCATTAAGAAATTTTAAGAGTTAAGAATTTAGTTAAATAAAAACAATAAGAATTACGTTTACTTAGATTAAAAATTTTCTTAAAATTATCTTCTCAACCTTCAATTGGGTACTTCTGAACTCGGGAAGAAGACGATCACTGATACACAGACACGTGACCCATGAGAGCTCAGCGCCAGCTGATCTTTTATAAACACGATTGCGTGTTTAAGTCTGGCTAAGTTTCTCCACTTAAGTTAGAATGTTTATTAACGTGAAGTTATATAAATACAACGCCATATCGCACGTCGAATTCGTTAAAACAAAACTCTTTCTCATTCACATCTTTTTCTTAACTTAGGCTTATTATTTGCTTATGTATTTTATTGTAACCGTGATATATTCTTGTTTTCTGCAAATGGCAACTTCATTGCATAATTAGTTTTTTTATGGTCCACAGAAGTGCAAATGGAGCTAAAAGCGTAAATAGAGGGATTTTGTTTTATGACACGTTCTTACGGCAGTACTGAAGCTTATTTGATTTGTTAGTTACCAAGGATCGGCCCTAAAATGGATGTGTACAAGGTAATAATATTATACTGGATAATTTTTATAATTAATAAGGTTGATATTTAATTATAAAATTTTAATGATTTAAGAAAATTAACACTTATTTTAAAAGAGAGAAAGAACGAGAAAAACGAGAAAATAATGTGTTTCTCCCTCTTTCTCTCTCTCTCTCTCTCTCTCTCTCTCTCTCTCTCTCTCTCTCTGTTTATATAAATCTAATTTAAATTTAAGTTTCACGAATTTATATTCAATTATGAATAGTTTAATTACAAAACTTCTATTTTATTTCATTTATAAAATCTTAAGCATTAAACAAAATTTTTTTAGTTATATTATATACATATAATACAAATTATTTAATTAATTGATTTAATAATTTGATTTAATTACTATATTTCAAATAGCTGAAAGTGAGACACATTTTTACTGTCTTCAGCAAATATTAAAACTAAAAGTGTTTTCAAATGAATTAATTAATTTTAAATTAACTAAATTTAAAAGTATCTTTTCGTATAGCAGTCTCTCAAGTTGATTCGAGGAAATTCACTTTTTAAAGTGTGTTAGTTTATGCTGAAGGTACTATTTCCTCTGAATTATATTAACTGCTTCAGTTTACTTATACAAAATGTTATCAATAGCCATTCTAGTTAGTTGATTTTTAAAAACATACCATAGAAGATTGAAATTTTCACTTAGTAAAACAATCGACAAATAAATAAAAGTCTAAAAATATTAACAAATTTAAGTGAGAACTACAGGAGTTATAAGTGAATAAAGAGTAAACTGGGACAAAACTTTACCTTCTGTTTGTAATTTTAATCGTGTTAATGGATATTGCTACACTTGAAGTAGTAAAAATTTACATAAAAAAAGTGTCAAATGAAATCGAAGCTCTGGATAACTGTAACCACCTGACCTTGGTGTTTCAGAGTTGCAAGAAATTTTCTGGTGGATTCAAATGTGGTCACATATCAATTCTAATGGTATTAAGTATGAAAATGGGGTGCACGATGCTGTATCTTAGTATGACAGGAGTTTCATGTTAGATTTTATGTCATAAAAAATTATCTTGTTCTTATCAGGAATATTTTCATACCCTTATAAAAGCCGTGGTGGCTTAGAGGATAAAGCGTACACATTCCAATGAGGTGACATAGGCTCGAATCCCATCTATGGTTGGTTGATCCGAATTCTGCACCCGGCACGCACTGACCACAGTGCTGACGTAAAACAACCTCAGTGGTAGACGGATGATAAGAAAAAAAATCCCCTTTTCGTCGGGCTAACCGGGAAATGTTTTCGTGGTTTTCCTCTCCATGGAATGCAAATACGGATTAGTTACATCAAAAAGTCCTCCCCGAAGGATAGTTTGTCCCAATGCTTGATCCAGGAGTTCTCTTGTCTGGTATAATGTAACGATGAGGTCTGGTAGATGGTAGAATGAAGGATTTTTTAAGAACTGATTTAAAGTTTACTTCTTTCCATCAACATGTGTGATGGTGATGTACTAGTGATCAAAGTTTCGGGCTTCTTTGGCCAAGCATTCTAACACTCGTTTCCCTCAATATTTACATGTGTATGCATTGCAGCACTGTATTTACCCTTGCTATGCAGCCAATTGAGTAATTTGTTTATCGTGAATATTGTTGTTTATAGAAAATATGACGTTAGATTTTCTGTTCTCAAAGGTTTCTTAGGCTTATTTAGGATCTGAAAAAATCGGACAGTCTCTTTATTAAAGTTGTTAGCTAGAGCTCCCCGAACTGCAAAAAGTTCTTTGATGAAAATGTAAGCTTTGTCAGTGTTACATATATAAGTTTGATCTTTTCCTCATCTAAATATAGGAGAATTTGCTGGCGAGCAATTTATTGAGAGAACCGTCGATAAAGGAGACTATGAGCGTTTAATTAAGTATTTAAATGGTTTCAAGGCTTTTTGTTTAAGTATTTTAAGGTTTTCATAGTAAATACCTGGTTGCGGCACGACTTAGGCAAATCTTGCTAATCATTGGAGGTTTTCTTGAAAGAGAGCTTATTGAAGGCAATCCAAATAATAATGCTTCAGTTCTTATTGGCATTCCCATTAGCTTATTTTTTTCAGAAAATAAGAATGCTGATAATAAGATGAATCCTATTATATCTGTTAACATTATTGTTTGAATTTCATTAAAAGAAACGAATAAGAATGCTAAAGCTGAAAATGGTGTTTTGCTGCTTTCTGCGTAGGAAGCAATATTTATTCACCCCACGTTTCAGAACCAATTACAAAATTTGTCAATAGATTGCATTTCTAATTACTAAAACTAAAAACATTGTTTTCTGCTGTATGCCAGACTATTCCAGCTGAAATATTTGCAAACGCGTCAGTTAATTTTGACCGAAGACTACGTCAAACTGCTGTAACAAATGGTACTTATTTTGAAGACATTGTTTCATAGTTTTTCAAAATTTTCAATGACATCTGTTGGTGAGCTTTGTTAATAGATTTAAATCTTAGTAAGTATAAATTATTTGGTTTCTCTAAGCAGAACTTATCAAAAATTAAAGTTTTATCTAATTCCAGTTGAAATTCTATCTAATCTGGGACAACCGGTAGCCAAATTATCTAATAATATTAAGAAATGCATCTAACAATTACTGTGTTTCCCTTTTATCATTTAACTGCTCATCTTTTTACGCAAATTATGTTATGTATTTCTCATTGTACATTTCAACAATGAAAAAAAAATTCTTTGTGAGGCGAAAAAGTAACCAGCTCCTACTTCAAAATGAGTTCGAAATGGAAGGCTTAAAGCCCAGTTTTTGTTTGTATTAATTGCATTTTGTTTGTATTTTGTTTGCATTTGTTTGTATCCAGTTCTTGTTTGCAGTTTTTCGAATTTAAAAAAAACCCTTGGGTATGACGTCATTTTTATTGCTTGTTATATAATGGTATGAAGCAATCTATCGTAATACCTATGATTTAAACTCATTTTTTGAATAAAAAAACATGACATACGAATATGTAACCTTCCCGATTTTATTTTTAATAGCCACCATCTACTAACACATGCTTCAGGCCGGGATTGTTGGGTCATGTGTTGATGTTGTTTAAAACATTTCTTATTGCAAATGGACCGTGTAATTAAAGAGTAGTATGTATTTCCTTAATATTCTCTATTATTTTTAATTAAACAGTCATAACAAAGCAAAGGTGAATAAACGAAATGAAAATAAAAATAAAATAGCATATTTCCATAATGACTTTAAATAATACGCAAAACATAAAGCTTATTAGTATTTATAATTATTCTAATACATTTCGTATAATTGATGGAATTTTCAATATAATATTTTACAATAATAGAGTTCTTTATTAGTCTGCAATTAGTGTATTAAATAAATACCTTTGATTTAAAAACTACATAACAGTTTTCGTATTTTAGGGAATGTTAATGGGCTTTTATTTATTTAATTATGATAGTTATAATTATTTCTTTGTTGGCAAATCTTTTGAGTTTAAAGATGCAGTGAAAAACATTTTCGTAAAATGAAATAAAAAAATAATGATATCTGGATGCATATTTTAATATTTGTCTGAAATGAAATAATCACTAATGATTAGTATTTTAGGGAAGTAAACAAATACAGGTATTTTGATATAAGGACGCGAATTAAAATATAACAACAACATAATAAAAATGACGCTTAAAATTCTTTTAGTGAAAGCGGATATGAAAGACGAGAATAATAGTAGTAAATGTTTTCGTATACGTGGTCTTGTGTAGCTAATTTGGAAGTTTTCATTCAAGATTTAAAGCATAATTAACTTGAAGTATAAATAATGTATAGGGAAATAAACAAACAACATTTAAACAAACATTGATAAATATAATTTTAATTGAGTTTGAAGAAAAATTAATAAATTTAAAAATAGAATACATTTAATAAATCCTTGTTAAATAAACGAGAAAAGATATTATAAAACATACAAAGCATGAGATTCTCTATAATTGTTCTGAGAAAACATTGACTCGGTAATAGTATAGTTTACGGACCATGAAATGTTTTACTTTGGATTTTGGCAAATAAATTAACATTTTACTGGCAAGTTGTGAAAAAACTAACTAGCAGGTTATCTGATAATTGACTATAGTAACCTTCATCAATAAAAAGGTACGCCAAGATAGATTCGAGTTAGCATGCTTTATATAGCAGAGAATTGATGTTTAATGATTGTAGTGGTAGTTACGCTACAATACTCTAGCACCAGAATTTCATCAAGGATAGAATTTGATGAACGGATACCACTAGTTACCGTATTTGCGAAAGACCTGTGTTAAGTTCACTGGATTTTGAACACTTGTGATAGCTATATTATATGATAGCTATATTCGTCAGAGCTATATTAAGCTCACAGTTGTGCGTGTGGTCTCCCCTGTGTTGCTATTAACAGTCGAGTGAGTGCATGATCCCGCTTTGTGTAAATGAGACTGAAAAGCAACAGCTCGAGGAGAACAATGACGCAGTCACAAATAGCAAGTCAACTGTTCAATGTGAACCATCCGTCGAAGTAGGTGTTACTTCCGATGTAGGTGAGCTCATATCACGCCTGGGTCACCAATGTGGGGAATGGAATTCAGACTATGGCAACCTTTTACTATCAAAAGGTACCCCCAAGATTGAATCGAGTTAGCATGTCTTATATATTAGTGAATTGATGCTTAATAATCGTAGTGGTGAATTTTACTACCTTTGACAGCTGAGTTCTATTTTGAAAGGAAGGATTTCCTAAGGGTGTCAGTTTTATCTCTCTCTCTCTCTCTTTTTCAAGCCAATAGATATAAAAGTATTAACTATTTCGTGTTTGAAGTAAAACGGTAAGATAAGTGTAATTTTTGTAGTTGTTTATAACATAATAGTAACAAAAATTTAAAATCGCAGCGTCTTTTTTATAAAGCATTTCAGTCTAATATTATAAAAGTGATGCAAGACTACAAATTTAATTAGTATCAATTTAGAACTCATATATTTACCATATGAATAAATTAAATGTTATATTATAATAGAAAAATAATTTATTTTGTTGTAAAAGGTGATAAAATTTGAGATAGATAATTATTCAAATGAAAGAAATCCTTACTTAGCATATTTTATTTATGAAAAAAGACTGTTTTATGTTGAAAATAATTGGGAAATCTTTATTAATCTTCAACGGTTCTTTTTAGTTTATATTACAGATAATTCTCCTGAGATTTTAAGGCCTTTTAAATTTTAATAAGATTACTATTAAAATAAGGAATATATATAGAAAACTTTCAAAATTACGAAAAGCTTAATAAAGAATTCATCAACTTGTAAATTCAATTGCAATCATCATTTTTAAGTTTCAAAAATACTAATTGTCATTTAATATTTCTATCTGATGTCATATTAAACAAAATAAAAATCATAATAATAAATTTTAACTTTACAACATAAATATATGAATATAATATCTTAAATATTTTAATAAACTGCAATTGGTAAAATATTTTTTACCACATCCAAGTAAAAAATACTTCTGTTTAAATATTAAAATGATTTCTAAAAAAACTCTACATTAAATTTTTTATAATTTAAAGAAGAAAAATTTAAAAAAAATAATTTTTTGAAATATTTCCATTTCTATCAAAATTACTTTAATTTAAATACAAAAACGTGTTGACTTTACTAAAACTTAAGCCTCCATTTAAAATTTTTCAGTTCTTTTCTTTTTTAAAACAGTTTTTCAAAACGTTTCTTTTTTTTGCCCTTTAATTCTTTTGACCCGAGGGAAATGAATGGAAAATTAATTTCGAATAGTTTAGAAAAGCTTTTCTCTTTAGAGAATAATTTTGTTTTAAACATTCTCTGTTTTTCTGTGCTTCTGTATTTATTCATGCACAGAAGCTCAAAATAAATCCTTAAACCTCAAATTAAAAATAAAAATTGATACATAAAGAAAAGTCCAGATCCCTTTTGGCTTTAACTTTATCTGAATGTGGAAATAAATATTTCCATAGTCTTTAAATCTTTTAAATAAAATGTTATATACGTTATTTAAGAAAAGTAAAATATTTAATCAGTTCTGTCTGCAAAATTTGATAACTTATGTGACATAGAAGGAATTTGGATAGTAAGATGAGTTGCAAAATAACTCCAAAAAAATGTACTGAAATATTGGTAATATTGATATAATCAATTTTCTTTTGATCTTTTCTTCTTCTTGATCTTGAAAAAACTTGAATCTTGATCCTGGAAAATTTGATATATCTTGGAAAAATCGATACATAAAGAAAACACCACATCACTTTTTGATTTTACTTTCACTAAATGTGGTAATAAATATTTAAATAGTCTTAATTGTTTTTAAATAATAAGATTTATACGTTATCTAATAAATGTAAAATATTTGATCAGATCTATCTACACAATATGGAAACTTGTAATATCGTAGAAGGGACTTGATTAGTAAGGGTTGCAAAATAACTCTAAAAAATGTGTTAAAATATTGATAGAAATATTGATAGATCTTCGTAGAAATCATGATCTTGCAAATTATCTTGAAAAAATTGATACACAAAGAAAAGTCCACATCCCTTATGGCTTTTACTTTAACTAACTAAAAGTGGAAATAAATATTTCTAAAGTCTTTAAATCCTTTAAATAACAAGTTATATGCGTTATAATACAAAGTAAATAATTTAATAATTTTTGTTTCTTCAATTAATATATATATAGCCATATATAAGAGCCAAATATTAACTTATGACGTAGCAGGAATTAGGAAAGTAAGAAGGATTGTAAAATTACTCCAGATCCAAATTACAACAGAAATTTATCTTAAGTTAAATTGCCTTTCTTCAGAAATATTTCTTAAAATATGTTTCTTATGAAAAATAGCAAAATATTACAGTAACGTTAGTTTGAATCTATGTTTTGAAATTTTATTGGATTTCTTTTCATTCTTGAGACATCATTTAAATATTAATTAAATATGTAAAATAAAAAAGAGATTTGACTTTTTATAAAACCTTTTAATTATACACTGTAAAAAAATGTTTGTGTATTTAGTGTTAAAAATTGTGGCAACCACTTTACACCCAAGTGATGTAATGTAACACCATACATTACATTTAAATCTTACTGGGTGTGAAGTAGCCGCCGCCATTTTTGTTTCTCAATAACATTAAAATTTATAATTACCCTAAGATAAGATACACATACGAGCCAACAAATATATTTTTACAATACATTATAAATTAAGAATCATTAGTTTAAAACTGAGCATAAACTAATTCAAGAAAATATAATTTATTAGTTACTCAAACGTACGTGTAGCAAAGAGAGAACAAAAAGATTTTGAATTAGGCTTAACATAACGAAAGGAGATAGGAACTATACATTATAAAATTAGTGAATACAGATATCAGATATTTAAAATGAAAATATAATTATCCTTATTATACCCCTAAAAGCATACATACATATTAAGCATGTAATTTTTGCTTCATTTTTTTTTGTCGTATGTGGGGGTGCGATTGTTCCTGTTTTTCAGTGGCGCCATCTATGGCCAGGAATTCGACTTCTGCCCCGCCATTTACACAACCACAACCCGCTTATAGGGCGGGTCACATTCACACAGAAAGGAAAAAGGACATAGAACACACAGAGAGAGAAAGAAATATCCATGCCCTGCCCGGGATTCGAACCCAGGACCTTTCTGATGCAAGGACAGTTCCCTGCCCCCTACACAGGCCTGTCGGCATTTTTGCTTCATATGATGAATATTAACGTTGAAAATTACAGCAAATTCTTGCTAGTTTATTCCAGATTATAAACAAACTACTCACGATATTCTACTTGGCATTTCTTAATATTATAATTCGCAAAGTGCCAACCTTGTTTACAGAAGTTAAAATATTTTTCATACAATGTAAGAGCGTGAAGGTATAGTGTAGGATTACTCAATCTCTAAATTTAAATTACAACCTTCAAAATCAGATATGAGCGATCGATTTGGTTTTTACCCAGAATAAAGAATTCTTTCACACAATTTCTTTTGTTCAATTTCATATTTAGAGAGATATCAGACCTCAGTTTTATAGAGTGGTTTGAGGATCTAATCCATTATTTTTTTTGCTAAAATTAAAACCTGTTATACTGAATACTATTCGTAAAATTTTTTTACACGTGGACACCCCCAAACAGTTTTATTAATCACATGTCCGAAAATATTATGTACAAGAAAAGTTGACCTAATACATAAAATAAATCGTAACATAAGTTGACCTAAGCCATAATTTAATTAAGTTTATTTTATATAGTTTACATCCATCACTTTTCCTACGTACCTACTGACAAAGAAAGTAAATTACGATTATTGATTAACACGTACGATTTTTAGTAGCTAAATAAATGATAATACTTAATCAGAAAACAAATTTAAAGTAAATTAATCAAAAGTTCTCCCTTGGATTTATGAATTTCGAACAATTAACTCTAAGATATAATATTCTCAAGTCATAATTTCCTTATCTTTTTCTTATTTTATTTTCTCAAATACTTAAATAAATTTTAAAGAAAAGTAAGCAATATTTTACGTCACTATTTTTTTAAAAAAATAACTCTTTCATGTGACGTCGAAAACGTTAAAGTAACGATATATAGCTGTGAATAATATTTTTTTTTCTTCAAAAAAAAACATAAAAAATTAATTAAAATCCTCGAAAGATGAATATGAAAGCAAAAAGGTACAAAGAAAAAAAAAGCTTTTTCTATAAGACAATATAGCTTTCATTCCAATATTGAAATCTCAGCTTATGCATTATTCAGTACCTAACATTTTCAGCACTCAGTGACGGGCAAACGTAAGCAACTCTTATTCAGTGAATGACAGCATATTTTTTTCCACATTATTCTGATTTTTCTCACCCGAAGTCGTGGTATTAAATTGTTAAAATAGTGAAAAATTCAGAATGATCAGCTGATTATTTTGCTGATACTAAAAACTGCTATTCTGGAATTGCTAAGATTGAGATACATTGACATCTACCCTAAAACAGTTTCATTAATCATATGTTCGGAATTATTATGTATAAAAAAGTTGACATGTACCATAAAATCTGAATTTAATTACTCTTATTAGTATTTTGTCAATCACTATTCGTACATACCTATCGGATAAAGAAAGTAAATTGTAAATATTTTTAACACGTTATATGTATAGTAGCTAAATAAATGATAATACTTAAACAACAAAGCAATTTAAAGTAAATTCATCAAATGATTTACTTTTTAATGACTCTAACTAAGTTAGACAGTTATTGAAACTTCTTTCTCTTTTTCTCATCTTGTTTTATTTTCGCATATACTCCGATAAATTTTAGCGAAAAGTAAATATTATTATATGTCACATTTACTATTTTTTAAAATAACTCTTTCACGTGGTGTCAAAAATTTTAAAGTGACGATAGATATCTCTAGATAACATTTTTTCCTTTAAAAAAAAGTATTTCTTAAAATTCCTGAAAGATGAATATGAAAGCAAAACCGTGCGAAGAAAAAAAAGGTCATTTTCCATCAGACAATATAGCTTTCATTCCAATTTTGAAATCTCAGCTTATGCATTATTCAGTGCCTGTCATTTTCACTTGCATCTCTGATGGGCAGACGAAAGCAACTATTATTCAGTGAATGACAGCATGCTTTCTTATCATATTATTCTGATTTTCCTCTCCTGAATCAAAAAGTCACTATATTAAATTGTTAAAATTGCGAAAAATTCAGATTGAAATATTTTGAAAGTGAAACTCGTAGAAATTTTAAGTACAGAATGACTTTTTAAAAATAAAAGAAAAATCAGCATAAGTCAAATATCGCATGTTTTCGAATATAAACCGATCAGTTCTCAAAATTTATCAAAAAAATCAAAACTTATACATAAGTTATAAATCATTATTATTTTAAAGCATGCGATTTGATTATTTTTTTAAAAAAGTCGAATAATGTTGGAAATTAGTATGATGGAATTGCTTAAAGTGTAATTAAAAAGCTAGCTTAAAAAAAGTAAGCTAAGCTTTTGATAATTTTCCTCACTAAATAGACTCACTAATTTACACTGACAAAAAAAATCGGAAATTCTTGTTTTAAGATTAGATATTGAGAGAAAAGACAAGGCTTGTTACCGGAATGTTGAATTTTTTTTTACCGGAAATGTCACTACCAATACAGTGCGGTAGTTTTACCAGAATACCGGGTATAAAAATGTATTTTTCGTAGAAAAAAAAATTATGAGAGATAATTTGCACCAGTTTTATAATTCTCTAATGTCTTAGAATAGGAAATAATAGATGCACACATGTGCTTTGGAAACTTGACATTATTTTCAATGCCATAAAAAATAATAGTTTGGATGTTTAATTCCGAGAAGATCTGTTGAATATTTCTTGAAGTTCACTGAAGTAATTACAATTTTGAAGCATTTGCGGTACATCTACGATCAAATATACTAATGTCTGATACAACTTTCTATCAAAATTGTTTTGAAGTCTTGCAAGATGTTACATAGTGTTTTTTAACTATGTTTAATATTTTTAGTGTTTTTTATATCGAAAACCCGTACGATATTTTCAGTATTTAACCATATTAATTTCTTTATCGATACATTTACCAATCGGTATTTAATGAAAATTTGCTTTAATTAAAGAAAAAAACACTTTTTGTCAAACATATTAATTCACGTTTAACTAAATTAAAAAAACAGAAAAGAAGAGGTTTGCAAAAATTTCAAACTAACGTCATTTAAAAAAAAAAAATATTTTCCACATTATTTGAAATTTATTTTCTTCGAAAAATTTAAACCTTGATGTCTTGAGTATTTCAAAAATGTGAATTGTTATGATCCTCCACGTGAATGTTCCGCTTTGTTTAGAGGATATTTTATTTTAAATCCTCTTTTGAGAAAAGAATCTGTATTTTTTTTTATTTCTGGAAAACTTACGAAAGTTTTACAAAATTCTTAGATTTTACTTTTTGAGGGATTTATCATTCAGTCTTTTTATAGTTGCCAGGTAACCATCTTTTGGTGAAAAAAATATTTTCTGGATCATGGAAATTTTTTCATGTAAATTATTATTTTACGTTAATTTAAAAAAATTTTAATGCCGCTGATTTAGTGGGATTTTTTATACTTACTTTTTTTGTTTCATAACTGAATTTTTGTAGTCACTTTTAAATAAAATATTTTTGCGAAGTTTCTTAAACACAAAAAGTTATAAATGACATTATTTGATTGATTAAAAGTATTTCAATATTTTCACGTTTTTTTTGCATAAGCTACTTTAATTAAGCATTTTTTTAATTTGAGTTATTTGCCATTTGGACAAAGACATTGCCCTGAGAGTAAGAGAAACTAGTTAGCATAAAAAGTTGACTAACCATTGTTGCCCCGTCGGGAAACAGCTATGAGTTTAATAATATGGAGAAATCAAATTTAAAATATGATCAACAAATTAAAATAACCATCACAATTTCATTTTGAAATTATGTTTAAAATTGAGTTACACTAAGGGGGAGCGGGGTTGAAATCACCAGTTCAATTATTAAATATATAAAACATATAAATTTATCATAAAACTATCTTAAACATAAATAAAGTTTTATAAGCTTACCTTCAAAGCACAACTATATTAAGACTAAGATCCGAAACTTCATTGAAAAAAAACATGTTATTACATGAAAGTTAAAAATGACACTCAAAATGTTGTTACTAAAACCATTGGAACTATTCTTATAACAATTACGGTACTCTTCTTAATAATGATATTTTAAGTGTAAAAAATGGATCTAACGGTACTTACATATTATCCTGTAAACTATCTTCATTAACATCGAGCCAAAGTCATTTTGATGTCTTTTAAATTAATTTTATTACAGTAATTGATTATAAAGATATTAATGCAATACAAATATAACTTACCGCATGCGAAAAAGGAAATAATATTTCAATATGAACTATTTCTAAATTTATTTTCAGATTTGGCGAAAATGGTCTTCAGAACATACGTAAGTACTGATCTAACTTTCATGTTCTATTGCTCAACTTGGTGAAAAGTAGCCGCCATTAAATAATTCAGTAGCACTGGAATGTATAATTATAGTGAGATAAGATGCACATAAGAGTCAGTAAATGTATTTTTACGATACAATATGAAGTAAGAATCGTTCATTTAACATGATGCGTGCACTGATTCTTAAAAATAAATTTTTTTTGTCCATTAAACTTAGTCACCAGCAGAACATTAAGATGAACTCGAATAAGGCTTAACAGATGAGAAGCTGATAGAAATTATAAACTGTAAAATCACTTAATACAGCTCATAAAGATTTATAGAATAAAATATAATTATTTTTATTCACATCCAAAAGCACGCATATTAATTTTATCGGCGAACAACAAATAAGTCAATCAAATCACAACTATTCACAAAAAACAACTAACTCATAATTGCAAACACAACATCTGGCGATGAAAAAATAAAAAAACGCGCCAGCAAAGGGGGTTATTGGACGGGGAAATAATTCTTGTTTTGATCAGTGAAATTTTGCTGTTAGCTTATTCTGCAATATTATAAACGTTTAAATTTAAATTACACATTTTAAATCGTATATGAGAGCTCGATTTGGTGTGAACCCGCTTCCCTTACAAATTTTGTTTTTGAAAAAAGTGCAGAAAATTAGCATATTTTTCTTTATTTCATTAATAAATACAAAAAACTCAACAAAAATATATAATACACAATTTTTAAGTTGAAAATTTAAGTTTTTTATGTGAAAAAAAAAACATTTAATTTACCATCAGTTTACTATCTCGAGTTATCTCGGGCAAATGAAAAAAAGTTAAATATTAGTTTTTGTATGATAGTTTTTAAAACAAGAGACAACATAAAGTGATACTTTTCAAACGCGTGTAAAGTGAAACACCATTTTTTTCTTACTCTTTTTTCGATGTAAATTCAGCAATCATCGTATATACCAGGGGTGGGTCAACCTGCTGTTTGCGAGCCACATGCGGCTCTTTTAAGGATTACTTGTGGCTCTTGATAAATGTACCCGAGTTCTCTTTTCCTTTCTGCGCTATTATATTAAAAAAAATTATTATCGTTCCGTATGTGTTTCAAAATGTCTTTTAAATTACTGAGAACAAATATGAAAACTTAAGTGCAATGTTGTTCAATTCAAGGTGAATTTTCCATTTCCTATATAATTATTACACAAAAAGCATCTGGAGAATTAGAATTAATAGAGATGTAAGAAGATCAAGCTCTACAATTAAAATATAAGCCGACGTCGATTACTGAATTTTGGAAATTTGAACCAGAATCGAAGTATCCTGAATTAAAAAAGGCTGATTTAAGAAGTATTTCAATATTCGGAACAACGTACTTATGTGAATCATTTCATTTCACTTTAAAATTCGTGAAATCCAAACACCAATCAGTATTAACTAACCAGCATCTCAAAAAATTAGTGAGAAGTGCTGATGTAGCGTATCTACAACTACAAAATTACAACTACAATTCACTAGTATATAAGACATGTTAACTTGACTGTATGTCGGGGTACCTTTTCATAGATGACGGTTGACATCGTCGAATTTAACTCTCCCCACATTGGTGACCCGGACGTGATGTGAATGGCAGTAACGCCCACTTCGATATGAAGACGCCTACCTAGACAGTAACGCCTACTTCGATGGATGATCCGCATTGAACTGTTGACTCGCTACTTGTGACTGAGATATTATCCACCTCCTCGCACTGTTGCTACTCAGTCTCGTCTCGCTCACGCACAACGTCGACTTGCATACTTGTGATTACTCAACTGCTAACGGCAACAGAGGAGCGACTACGATCGTGAAGTTAATACACCTCTCACATTCAGCACTCAAAAAAGTACGGTGATCTTAATACAGCTCTCCCGGCTCAACCGCACAAAAACAGCAATGATTCAACTAGTGGTATTCATTCATCGAATTCTATCACAGATATAATTCTGGTGGGGGAGTACTGTAGCGTATCTACCACTACAAAATTACAACTACAATTCACTAGTATATAAGACATGTTAACTCGACTCTATGTCGGGGTACCTTTTCATAGATGACGGTTGACATTGTCGAATTTAACTTTCCCCACAGCTGACACCAATTATTCACCAAATTTTAAAGAATTATCAAGAGAAGTAAAATACATGTGTTTAATTTTTAATATTTAAATTCAATGCACAAATTTTGTACTTTTACTTATATGTTTTCAATAAATATAATTTATGTAAAAAAAAATTAATACCTTTTTTGCATATCATTTAAATACGTATTTAATTGCGGCTCGTGAAAAATTTCAAATTTTGAAAAATGGCTCGACTATCCAGGAGCTTAGCCACCCCTGGTATATACAATCGCACAGAACACGCGTGTAATCCCACAATCCAACAGTGAAACTCCCAAACGAAACTTGGCAAATTTCCAATCATATCAGATTATTATTATTTATTTAATATTTTTGCTTCCGGAACATTAAATACGTGATAAAACAAAACGTACTGACAAATTCTGCTACACCCGAGTTATCTCGGGATAATGAATATTTGCAATATATACATACCCGAGTAAATTCGGGATAATCAGGGAAGCGGTTAACCCAAAATAAAGTATTTCTTCCCACAATTTTTTTGGTGAGATATTACACCACAATTTTTACAATGCGGAATTTTGAGTAAATCTTTACCATATGAACGGAAAAAATATCAAATGAATGATTTAAATACCGTATATTTTGTTAAATTAGCCAGAAGTGCCATTACTATACTGTTCAGTTATTTCACCAGATTTTTCTTCTCCGTCGTGTATTGAAGAAACCTAAATAAATATCTTCGTTCCACTCCCATGTTCTTTCAAATATACTCGTTAACATATTTGAAACTTTATAACGTTTACGTAATTAGAATTCAAATAATTACATTTTGCAGCCCCTTGAATCCAGTTTTGACCAAAACAAACTTTCCATTTTAGAAATTAATTTACAAAATCCATTTATCTTCCTCAACAGTTGCCATGAAAAGAAAATAAGCAGAGAAAATTCGAGTCGTGATTATTTTAAGCAGTCTTTTCGAAATATCATATTTTAGGAGAAAATCCCTTTATTCAAATGAATTTGAAAGCTAACTAAAAGCAGGTATAAGCTTGTGGTATACTAAATCCCTTCCTATGTAACTCAAAACCACTTCCTTCACGTCGAATTGGCGGATTTTAGGATTTACTGACTAATTCTTGTTTACTCTACGAAATTAAGAGCACTTTCTCAGAGACTGTCTGTATTAAACGAATCATTTCCATTCTGCAGAGACTTTCTTATTTGTTTCTTACGTAAGCGATATCGTTCACACTCAGAAAAGTTTCCAATGAAATGTTATGTACTTAGAATTGTTTATTCTACTTAGTTATAATGCCGTGTTTATGAGCAAGCTTAAATACAGAAAATATGCTAGGATTCTAAGGAATATAACCCCATTTTTAACGATTTTAGATTCTTTGAGTTGCATTTTACTATTTTTAACAACAACTTCGTCATGAAGTCACGCGATTTTTGATTGACAGTTAACTTTTAAATAATTGACGAGACTGCTTATTGATTCGTGTGTCAGTGCATTTTTATTTGATTAACATTTTTATTTGATGCTAAGAGGAGTCAATAGGACATACACCAATAATGCTAAAGCTGACCTTTTTTGATGTACATCTTCTCAGCAATGAAACAAGATATTGTTTTATTTTTTGCTCAAAATATTTACACACGCATGTTTACACTGTGATAACTGTTAATACATATCTTTGGCAGAAAATATTTTAAAAATTACGAACTGAGAACCTTTAATTTTTTAATAAATTTCTTCAAAAATCTTTCATAACTCAAAAATTATTCCTGTTAAAGCTTAAACATCATCCCAGCATTTAAATTATATAATCTCAAATATCCCTCAAGAATTACAAAGCAATATCATAAGTAGTTTCTTAGAAAAAAGTCAGTTTTAGCATTATTGATATATGCCCAACCGACTCCCTTTAAATCCATTGCTCTAAATTACGAGATGGTGTAGAGGTTAGTAGTAAACTTGTTTACCCCGCATTCAAATACTGCAGGGAAAATAAAATTCTGGTAAAGTTATCGTACTCTATAATAATATGACATATCTGGTAAAAGAAAATAAGGATAAAATATATGGTATTTAAGTCATTCATTTGGTAATTTTTCCACTCATATGGTAATCGTTTAATGGAGATTCTGGTTTTCAAAATTATTATTCTTTTTACCACACATTTAGTAAAAAAAAACTGAAACGTAAATTACACGAATAAATGCTTTTTATGCCATGCTCTAAGATATCATGATAAAATCACCAAATATTTCCTCATTTATCACATATTATAAAATCATACTTTATTGTTAATTTTAACAAATCATTATCAAAGTGCTTCAGTTAAAATTCGCGAGCTTTTTCTAATAGAGCAAGAAACACGATAAATTTTGTCCCATTTTGATAGTTTTGACCATACTTTTTTATGGTGCGGGGATGTTATAGAGCTTATTAGTTTTTACCCCCTTAAATTTTAAATATCCTTAATCAATTGAGATAAGCCGTATACTTTTGTCGAAATTCGTATCCTCAATAACAACACATATATAAAAATACATGAAAATATCATCAATGCAAGTTGAATTCTCTTAAACACAAATTATATAGAGAGTGCACTTGCAATACTGTATTTTGCGTTAAGAGATACTACGCCCATTTTGCTGAAATAAAAACGAAAATAACCTGTGAAATTTTTTTTAATAATGTATCTGTAAAAATATTTTCAGATCAATAAAAAAAAGTTCCGGAAATAGAGTAAAGGATAATCAAAAACAATTGCGATTGATTATCTTATCTATTTAATACATGAATTACAGTTAAAACACGATATTCCATTATTTTTGGATTAAGTTAAAAAGTAATGTTGTTGCTTTCAACTAATTAAAAATAATAGGATAGAATTAAGTATAATTTAAAAAAGATTAAGCAGCTCTTGAAAATAATGATGGCATATAATTTAATTCTTTTTTTTCCTGCATATTATCGAATCCTTTTAAAAAATCCTTTTGCAAATATACAGGTATATGATTTAAAAAAAAGAAAGATTTCTTATACTATTATTATTATGAGAAATTTCAAGTTAAAGTCTATGAATGAAAATATGAATTCTACTATACCATTCGCTTTGTGATTAATTTTCTATACTTCTTATTCTAAGAAATAAGTATTTACCAACATATAAAAATATTCGACAAAATTTAATAACAGCATTCACAAGACAACATTCTTTAAGTTCCTAATTATTCTTAATAACATTTTTAAGATACCTAAAACAAAATTTATTTACTTGTCAAGACAACTTTCTTAAAATTCGAAATTATTCAAAATACTATTATTTAAACATTTTAAGTAAATTTTGTTTTATTAACAACACAACTTAATTAAAATTCGAAATATGTCATAATAATATTTAAAGAAATGTACTTAAAGAATAATATTTAAGGCATTTAAAGAAAAAACTTTTTAGTTGATAAAACAATTTTCTTTATGTTCAAAATTATTCATAAAGCTATTATTTAAATATTTCACTGTTAGAAAATTCTCGGAAAAATGGTTAAATAACAATTTATTTAATTGTTATTTAACCATATTCAGACAAAACAATCAAATAAACATAAATAAAATGATATTCAAACTGTTAACTGCGAGAAATGCCGTTTATTAACTGCTTTTACCTAATACAGTTCAACAACCAGAATTTCATCGTACCTACTAGGCTCATCTAATGAAGCCATTTAATTCCTTGCAGTTGGGTACATATTATAGTCGAAAAGGCTAATGAGTCAATCTCATGACCGACAGAAGGGAGGGGGTTCGAGTCCCAGTTTTGACATCACAATATTTCCTCCATTCCCTTCAACACCTGAAGAGTTAGCAGTGTCCTGTGAGCCCAAATTGTGACCCTGGACTATTAGAGTACAACATATCTCATTCATGCATATGCACCATAAAAGTGTTTATCACAAATAGTCTAGTGTTTTCCATCTCTTACGTTAGGTGAAATCATTACATAAACTATTTTAACCACATTCCACGGTTCATTTGATAAAACACAACTCAACCACAACCTAACTCTAATGCTCATTATCTAACTAAAAGGCAAGCTCCAATGCAAAGTTAAATTTATTTTCTACAGTTTTCAAACTACGCTAATTGTAAATGGTTCAAAAACCGTATAGTTTTGCAATCATGGTATTTTAGCCATGCTAGTTGTAAACGGTTTCAATTCTGTAAATGTAAAAGATGTTCTTCACCGTAAATTTTTCGGTTAATTGGATGGACAGACTGCCACCAGTTACTTCACCGTAATTTTAGAATGGAAATTCTTGTAGTGTTTAAGCAAAATTTATTTTATTTGATTAAATAAATGTGTCAACCTAGTTTAGTAATTCTTTAAATTTTAAAGTGAAAGATAAATTACTATAAAAATATTTAACTTCTTCAAAAATGACTTTGTAAAGAAAGTATTCTAAACATTTCTTTCCACACATCAAATGTCACTATTAAACAGTTTTGGTCTAGTTGGTTTTCCCTCTCAAGCGTGAGTCTTTCGGTTGTGGATCCTTTCATTGCACGATAACTTTCATCCAACTTGTTAAGACTGAATTAAATGCAGATGCGGTCTCAAACAACCAACCATAAATTTTAATTGGACCTTAAACATTCTAAGAATACCCAAAAGTTTAGAAAATTTTTCGAATGTCTGGAGATTAAGTTAAATTTTTATTTCTATTATGCTGAGAAAAAGTTATCAGTTCTTCAGAAAAATACTTATGGTCATGCTCAAACTGTGTGTTGATAAGAGTGCTTGAAGAGATTATATTTTAAAGAAGATTTCTCTTGAATTCCATTGCTCTAAAGTGGATTTAGACGAATAGTACGATGAAATAAAATGAAATATGTTGTATTTTGTTCCAAAACTAATAATATGCATAAGATATTTATAAAACTTAATAACTAAATAGTAGTATCAAGCTTTATGATATTTCAATTTGATCAAAAAAACCAAATCTAACGGTTTAATCAAAAAGGACCAGTGACTGGTCCACTTTTCCAATTAACCATTTGATTTGTGATATAATGTCTTTTTGTAATTTAGTTTGTGATTACTTTTCATCTTTCTCAATTTTTATTTTATTTTGTTCATGTTTTTCAAACTTTTTTGATGTCTTGTAGCTATGTTGCCGTTGATAAGTTGATAAAATTATATAATTTTTTATTAGGTACAATACGGTACTTTGACTTCCATCACTCTGAGCTGCCCAATGGGCTATTGGCGACTGTCAGAGAAACATCCCTGAGAATGATTCGGATACAACATACATACGTCGCATCCCGTTTTACAAAGAAGACACATTAACGCATCATCCATCCATCTGCTGATGGTAATTATGATCTGTATCAAAGCACGATCAATCTCCGGTCCAGTACCCCCAAAGGTATTGATTTGTTAAGAGAACTTGGAGGAAATTGTAACCCGATAGATTTGAATTTTACCGGTCACCTTTTTGTACACTGGGAGTCTTCGGCCGGCGGGATCAAACTCACGACCATTTGGACATGAGTCCAACGCCCTAACAGCCAGGCTATCCCGGCCCCAATCTTCTTTAGGTTACATCTATTCCTGATGTGGATTTACACTGAGAAGACTATTGGTATTTAAGAGAAACAAATAGGTAAAAAAACAGCAATTTTCTGTCGCCAGTGATGAGGATTTTCCTGATTCAAACAATATCCCCAATATTTCTATGCCTGTATTTATTTTCTTTATACTCATTTTTACATCCGTATCTTTTAAATTAAAAAAAAGAAAGATAATTAAATTGGAGATAAAAAGTGAAAGAATAGATAAAAGAAGAAATTGTAGAAATTTCGTATTCTAAGCCACAGTATCAAATATTTCAGCTTTTATTTACGAGTTTTAATTTGTTAATATTCACTAAGGAAATACTAAACTTACTTTACTTGATACAACGTTATAAAAGAGGAAAAAGTTTCTTCGAAAAAGCATTTAGGCAAAATTCAATGTAAAACATTTTTAGCATTATAGTTAAAGCATAGAATAGTAAACAAACTTAAAAGCGGGGAACTATTAAAGAGCTGAACCAGACATATTATTTACAAGAAAAAGAAAATAAAGCAAAATAGTATAAAAAAGAAGAAAAATCATTACTATCAGTTATGAAAGCAACCTAACTCTCCATATTTTTATTTTTGAATGTTAGATAAAACCCTGAGTTTATGTTCTTTTTGTGTTTAGTATAAATATTCCTTTTATTTATATTTTTGGTATTCAGTATAGGTTCTAGTTAAGGATACTTAGTTTTACTTTCTACTCTTTTCGTGTGTAATAGAACATATTTCCACAACTTTAAACCACCATAAAATTTTATTGTTCTATTGTGTTAAAGCATTGGATATTAGTTTTTGTTCTCAAGCAAATTATCGAAACCTAAATCCTCTATTTAAACAAAAATATTTTATATCAGCTTTTTCTAATCTCGTTATATTTCTGTTCATTTCTTTCGAAGGAACCAACCAATGTTTTAAAGTATTAATACATTTTAAATATTTTTGACTATAGTTTTAAATATAGAACCAAATAAATTTACACATATTTATGAAAATTAATTATTCGTTCAATTTATCAGTTTTATTAATTATAAAAAATTAGTTTTAATTGTAAATAAATATTAAAGTTAAATAAATCCTAATTGCATTCATAAACTTCCAATGACTTAATTCCTTCACAAACGTACGTGATTGTTTCTATATTTTTATCATTTTTTAAAATTATTAATATTTTTCATCGTATTTAAAATAAATCATTCTTTAATAAAGCATTTATTTCATCTTATCAGAATATTATTATATGTTTATATTAAATTGCATGAACCAACAGTCTTGCGTTTCCCTTTTTTTAAAATTGTCATTCTAATATCTGTTTACAAATTTAAATTTGATTAATTATATAATATTTCAATATATTTAGTTAACTATATTTAGTTAATTATATTTAGTTAAACACAGCTGATGCTACTTTATAAGTAATCTTCCCTTTTTTTCTCTCTGTAGCATTTCAAAGGAGAAAGGGGTTTTTAAGGAATAAATGTTGGTGATTTTGATAATAACTAAAAGTGTAAAACGAAATAGAATTGCACACTTTTAAAATAAAATGTCGTTTTTACTGGTTTTACTCATTATAAATGGTAAAGGAACTTCTAAGTGTAAAAAATTTAGTTAACTTGTTATTTCATTCATGTGTGTTCATTATTTTTTTATGAATTTAAAAAAAAACGTTGATTTTTTCATGAATGTTTAAAAACGCTAGTTTATGTGTGCGAGTTCGTATATCTTCACACAGTAAAAAAAATCTCAAAATTTAGCAGATGCGCGCCAAATAACTCCGAAACAGCATCAACTCATTTTTTTTAACGAAATGTATAGTCTCAAAAGTGTTTGCTGGTTAGCAGCAGGTTTCGAATCAAGAACCTCCAGGATCGTTGAAGGATGTTCTAACCACCATAGTTGTACACCCCAGATCAGGAAAAGTCAGGAAATAGTGACATCTGCAATGACGCATCATAACATACATTCCATTTGATTAAGAATTTTTAAGATACAGCAAAAAGAGCCAAAATTACCGATATCCTGACAAAGTTATTAGGACCGTGTTTTTCAAAGTGTAACCCTTTGTATCATTGAAATAGGAAATTAGTAAATCATGATGTGCCATTGCGGCGGTGACTACATAAAGCTTCTTAACTCTCCCTGGACCGGAGAACTGTACAACTATATTGCATCCTTCTATAAACATTGAGGTCCATGAATGTCAACTACATGCATTTTTCTTAATTTTAAGTGAAAAATGTTTTATCTACAATTAACCTTGTTAATTGTTATGAGGCTAATTATGCTATTATTTACAAAGTTATCTAAGAACACAGATTTGTATCAATACACTACCGCTCATCGCTACGCAGTACATAATATTCCTGAACTGTGAAGATACAACCTACAGTTCATGCAGTTAAAGCTCAGAAACTGAGAATATATACATTAAACTGCAAAACATTCGAATAAATATAGTGTTTAATTTTATTTCCAAAATTGCTTTAAAGGTTATGTTTTAAGTTCTTAATTGTTTTTTTTTTCAAATTGAGTATGACAGAATTCAGCCTTGAAAAACATTATATGACTGTAAGAGATTATAATTTAAAACCTTATAAATGAAACTTATATTTTTGATCAATTTATACTTTACATAGTTATTCTGACATTATTTCATAAAATTTCAATAACTAAAAATATATCGATTAAAACTGTCTAAAAAGTTCGTGCAACAATTTTATAAAGTTCCTATTTGTTTCTCAATGCTAGAATTTAGCCTAGGAAAACATCAAAAGATTATAATTTAAATTCTTATAAATAATACTTATAGTTTTGCTCAATTTGAATTCACGCAGTTATTCAAGCATTAAATCTCAGTAACTAAGAATATATGCATTAAAAATGCAAATAATTCGTGCACATATTGGGTTTAATCTTAGCTTAATTTTATTTCCAAAACAAACTTTAAAAGCTTACGTCTTAAGTTCTTATTTGTTTTTCAAAATTGATTCTACAAGAATTTTGCCTTGGAAAACATCTAATGACTTTAGAAGATAATAATTTAAACTCTTTAGAAAAACATATATGATCTCTTTTAAAGGCGCTTTTAGGGAATAATATTTTCAGAATCAGTGTTTTCCCAATGGAGCGTTATTTTTAAAATATTTTCAAACTTTCCCCTGATCTGATAAACTTTCATTTTTAGAAAATTAGTCTCGGAACTTAGGAAGAAAATTAAACTAATTTGTTTCACCTATCAAGTTCCGAAGAAAACTTGATTGCAAATTATCTTCAGATAAAACACTTGAACTAAGTTATGCAGGAATAATTCAAGATAAAAAAATAGAGTAAAATTCTATCGTTTTTCGCCTTTTTCTAAAACTTTGTAACTTTATTATTGTTGAGAGCGTGATAATATGTCTTTAATAATAAAGTTTTAGAAAAGTTGCGAAAAGTACTTCTATTAAAGAAGTGGTAAAATATACCATACGTGAGTATTATTTATTTATATTATCCAAACTCAATTTATTTTGTTCTTTTGTCAATGCTATCTAAACTCAAATTATTTGGCATATATACTAATACTATATAAACTCAAAAAGTAAATTAAAACTGGATAGGATAACTGTTTTCGATTAGGATAAATTAACTTATTCTTTTTTGGTTCCTTTGTAAATGCTATCAAAACTCAATTTTTTGGTATATGGGTGATTCTCACGAAGCATGACAATTCACTGTCCCTTGCTCCAAGATCTAATACTATAATACTAAACGAACTTTTTTTTAAAAAAAAAATAAATAAATAGCATTGCTGTTAGCATTTTAAAATGACTTTGCACTAGCATTGACTGTTTTGTATACTTAAAAAATTTAATTGAATATCAAAATGTTATTTTCCTGGCATGTCCCAAACAATATTTCCAGTAATAACTAGCTTCAAAACTTCCCATACATTTTTCAAAATCTAATTTTTTTTATCTTATCGTATGTAAGCATTTCTTGAATATACGCAGAGGGTATTGTTTACTAAAACCTCGTTTAAAATAATTTTTTCTGTCAATAACTTGTTTGTCCCATGAAAATCTGTCATTTTCCTGGCTACTTTTATTTAATAATTTATAACCAAAATAGATAGCGCGAGGAATCAATATCTTATGTTAATAGATAGATTAGATACCCTCCTATCTGAACATGTCTTGTTGCATGAATAAAGAACCAATTTTCTGGCTCAAAATCTATTTCAAAAAATTTTTCAAGGTGAGTAGGTTTTTATGCTGTCATTTTCCTGGCTTCTTGAAACCATTAATAACAAAAATTATATAGATTTATCTGAGTTATTTTAAAAAATACTGTTGTTTTCTGCAGAATATAAACGTCTTCGGCCAAAATATTCAATTAAAGTAAAGTTATATGCCATAAAAGGCGAATTTGTCATTATCCTGGCTGTCATTTTCCTGGCTTATGAATGACAGGACATTGAAGTGTTAACAGTTAATTCTTTTTAACTGCTAATACTGTAAAGAGGGAGGGCAAATATTAACCTAATACCAAGTTTATGTATGATTGTAATATGCTTGGATGTAATCAAAGTTATTTATTTACTTAATGATTGATTATTATATGCAATTTTATTCTGTACATATCAGCAACAAAATTTTTTTTGTTTCTTTCTACAGTGGATAAAAAGAATTAATTTAAGCAATTTATGGTCCATCTAACACAAAGGCTTAAGTTGAGTTACTTACTATTAACTTAAAATGACTGTTTTTTAAACTTCTAAGGTAATATGTCCTTTTCCTGGCATTCCAAATTTGGTGAATTTCTATTTTTTTTTTCTCGAGCAAATGTCCATAAACTACACTGCTGTCTATAAGATATTAATAAGTGTAGCTAAAGAAGTATACAAAAAAAATTTTTAGATTATTTTGAAGACTTTAAATTTAAAGAAACTTTTTGGTCCGAATTGTCATGCTTCGTGAGAATCACCCATATATGTCAGTCATATATAATATCCAAGGATAAATTAAAACTACAAGTAATTATTTTATTAATACTAAACCTTTGATTCGTTGCAAAAAGAATTTATTATATAAATCACTTTTGAAATAAATCCCTGTTTGTTAAAAAATGCAGAAAATGCACATTGTCATCATTTTTTTCAACACCAAAACAATTTACATTTTTTGATAATTATTGTTTAGAAAATTGCAATTTAGATAATTACAATTTGGATAATTACGATTTAAATAATAACTATTTATATCATAAAAATCATAATTATTTATAATTATTATTTATATAATGTAAAATTAAATATTGTTGAGTTGTATGTTTGTCTTTTGTTAAAAAGAATTAGTCGCGAAAAAATATTTACATTATTATTTTCTTTTGAATTGAAAATTGAAAAACAAATTCTTGCTGAAGGGTGAAATTTTAAGTAAAAATACAAAGCCTTTATTTTTAAAATCATGTAAATGACTAAATTTAACTTATTTAAAAATTCAAGGAAGCTTAATGAATGTAATGATGGGAACAAAATTACTATGTTCACTAATTAACTATCGTAATTCTAATTTTTTGTCAAGAATATCCTTCTGTATGTTGATTTCTATTTAAAAACAAAATTTTTGATCTCTGAATGTGAGGTTTTATTCGTTAGAGTAATGATTGTGTTGGATGAATCGGTTTCTTAAAAGTTTTTTTTTTCTTTTAAGATAAGATCCTTATTATAAACTTTTTTGGAAAAGATCATTTGAACAATGAAATCTACAAATATTTTCAGTGCATTTTAAATAGACATTTCATTACTAAAGTAGTTAAAAATGTTTTTAAATTTGAATCTTGTACCACTTAAAAATACTTTACCAGGACTTTAAAATAAAGTATCAATCTTCTAAAGTTTAAAAACTTTTAATTCCCCCAAAACAGCAATATAACCTTCAAGTTCTTTCGATCCTACGACATTTAATTTCTAAACCCTAGTATAGCATTTAGAAAGCGGTGAGAGAATTTTGCGGACTTTTTTTCTTTGGCGTACTTAGTTTTATTGGAAATATTTCTTTATTGATTAGCAATTAAGGTGCACAGTAGTGTATTAATTTTGAAACATTTAATTAGTTTCTGTGAAGGTTTGAAGTTTCCAATTTCATTAAATCTTTTCCGCGTTGAGTAGTTTGAATTTTTTAAATCCAACTCCATTTAAATTTCAAATGCATTAGCGAGTTTTTTTCAATAAGTTCAGTTGCAAATGTACTCGGTTCTCAATCTTATTTATTAAATGAAATCAAAAAATAAATTAAGAAAACGCAATAAGCTTTAAATATCAACTAGATTCGTTTGTAAGCTTAGATTATGAAAGGAATTTTTCAATTACATCTGAAATGAATTGCGATTCTTTTTATTTCCTAATGCATTTAGGAAATGCATTTTAAAAATTATATCTTGCATTTTTACGTTTCAAATTACATAGCAATATATAATAATTTTTATTACGTCAATTGATATATTTTTACTGTATTAAATTTTAAAAAAATATGTTATGCAGTTTCTTTTTTTCCAAACCTTGAGTAAATATAAACAGGAAGATGTTTCTAAGCCTAGATTATAAAAGAATTTTTCAATTACCTATAAAATGAATTGGAACTTAATTTATTTTTTTGTACATTTAGAACATGTATTTTAAAAATTATATTTAGGAAATGTATTTTAAAAATTATATCATGTATCTACGTTTTAAATTGCATAGCAATATGATAATTTTGCGCATACATCAATTAATATCTTTTTACGGTACAAAATTTTTTGAGGTTTTTACGTTTTTTTTTTTGCAGATATTTTTAAACTATTTTTTATTTTTTCCTGATAGAGCATATTTCAACAAGAAGATGTTTTGAAATTTTGCTTGATAATTTTATGTACGTTTAAAGTCAATTTTAATAGCACTTTACTATGTTTCTGAGAAAAATCAGACAAATGAAAAACTTTTTCTTGCTTCGTTCTTCATGTTATATTACATCCTTTTATTTGCTAATTTTTATTTGCGTTCAAAATCAATTTTAGAGACAAATTTTTTGTATTTCGGTGATATTAATTTAATTTTGAAACCTTTTTTTCCGTTCCCAATAATATAGTGCATATTTCAGCAGAAAGAATTGTGAAATTTTTACATGTTAATTTTTATTTACGTTTAAAGTCACTTTGAACGGTACTTTATTATGCTTTTAAGGTAATCAGTTAGTTAAAGTTATCAGTTAGTTAGTTTTTTCTCCCTCATGTAATAGTGCATATTTCAACAGGAAGATTTTTCTTGAAATTTTGATTTTTTGATTTTTATTTAAGTTTGAAATCAATTTTAATGGAATTTCAGAATCAATTTTTATCAATCAATTTTAATTAGTTTGAAATCAATTTTAATGTTTCAGAAACATTAATTAAGCTTAAAAATCTCTTTTTTTGCTTCTCGTATTAAAATGCTTATTTCAAAGAAAAGTTTAATTTTTTTAAAATTTTTATTAACACTTAAAATCAATTTCAGTGGTATATTTTAATGCTTCCGACGTTTCTGACGTACTGATTTAGTTTTAAAAACGTTATTCTTTTGTTTTGTTCATCGTTCAACGGTACATATTTCAGCAGGAAAATTTCGAGAAATCTTTATGTTTCAATTTGTGTTTAACTTTGAAGCCCATTTTAACGGCACTTAGCATTCCTGGGATGCTTAAGGAGTTTAAAAAATCTTTCTTTTTGCTTTGTTCCTTACGTTATAGTGCTTATTCCTATAGGATGAATTTTTGAAAATTTTATTTGTCAATTTTCAGTTACGTTCAAAATCAATCTGAACGGCACTTTATTATGTTTATGAGATACTAATTTATTAGAAAAAAATTTGTTCGTTTTTTTTCCCCTCGGTTTTTTAGTGCATATCTAACCAGGAAGATTTTTTAAAATTTTTATTTACATTGGAAGTTAATTTGAACTGCACTTTTTATGTTTCTGAGATACTGAATCATTTTTAAAAATCATTTTTCTTTTGTTTTGCTCCTCATGTTATAGTGTATATTTGAAGAGGAAGACTATTTTTTTTAAATTTTTATTCTTTAATTTTTTTTATTTAAGATAAAAGTCAATTTTAATTGCGCTTTTATATGTTTCTGTAAAACTTCTGAGTTTATAAAAAACTTTTTGCCTCACTTTATAGCCCGCAAGATTAATCTTGCGGGCTATAATTAAATTTTTATATGTTAATCTTATTTGTGTTTTAAGTTAATTTAGCGGCACTTTTTTATGTTTCTGAGTAACTGGTCAAATTTCAAAACCTTTTTTTTCCTTCATGTTTTAGTGCATATTTAAACATGAAGATATATTGAAATTTTCTTTCGTAAATTTAAAATTTTCATAATTAATCACTTTAAACGTCACTATTTTTCTTATTTTACCGAGAAACTGAATTAGAATACACATAATTTTTCTTTGATTTTCTACTTTTCTCAAGCACTTCTGACAATTTATTCTGATTGTCAGATAATTTGAAAATAGGAATTCTTTTATATCAATCTGTATGTGAACAAGCTTGTTAATGCTTAAAATTTTTTTCAACTTTTACAACATGATAAAATTTTATTTTTAATAAAATATTTGGAAATAAACTTTTATCCTGGTAAGATTTTGTTTGAACTTCAGCATAGCTATAAGACTAAACTTACTCAAACTTCCACTTTTTTTTCACTTGTCTCAGCTTTAGAATTAGAAATTTTGGACAGCATTGAACCATATTATTTTGCAAATTTGTTGCAATATTAATAGGGTGCCTAGTCAAACCATATTATCAAACTTAATTTTGATTAAAGGAAAATTGATACTATTTGAGCGAAAAACATAGTTCAGTTTAACGTCATAATAAGATTGCAAAAAAATGTTAGTCATGTTATATTTCTAGATACTAGTTTTATGGTAACACTGAATTTTTTGAAGTGCACTATTATTACACTCGTAGTTCTGCGAAGTTTTTAAAATATTATAATATACCTTTAATAAATATACCTTTGTAATATATTATGTGAGATATAAAAGTGTTTTTTAATATTATGAAGCGAATAATATAAAAATGAACTTGATCATTCTGAATCGTAATGAACAAAATATGAAATCCTTTTTCTCCAAAACTCTATGCTTCAGATTTATTTTGTTTCTTTTTTCATGTAGACATACATTTTGTACCTTTCAATTTAGAAACATATGGTTAACATTAACCCTTTACTTACGACTGGTACAATAACAGTCATGCTAAGCACCGTAAGCAAAAGATTAATAAATATATGCATGAATTTCGAATATTTCGAATTTTTGAATGCTTCGAATTTTACTTATAAATTGTACTACCTAAAATTTCAAGTCAAACATAATTTACATTACGCATTATATTATAAAATGTTTTTAAGAAACTGATATCTGGTCACACTGTTAGAAGTTTTTCAGAAAAAAATGATCAAATTACAATTTAACTAATTGTAATTTTTCTACATTTTACCAAACCTGTAAAATAACCTTAAAAAGCAGGTATTCCAACAGTAAACTGTGATAAAAACCGTTTGTTGACTATTTACCCCTAACAATTAAACAACCAGAAAACTCTTCGCATGCTTAAACAATCGGAATTTTATCCGTGTTAACTAAGCTAACCTTGTGAAGCCTCTTAGTTCCTTACAACTGGGTACACACTTTGGCCGAGAGGGCTAATCTGTGAATCTCATCACCGGATGAATGAGGGTTCAAACCCCAGCATTGAAAACAGAATATTTCTTCAATTCCTTCTTCACGTGAAGATCTTCCAATGCCATGCCCTTCTCAATTGGCAATCTAAGAATAATAGAATAACAAACTCTCATTCACACATACATGGCAGAGCTGCTTAACTCAAAAAATCTAGTAATCCCCGGCTCCTACGATGAATGGTCCTACCAGATAAACCAATTAAATCAAATTTTGTGGTTTATTTCAAAAAATGCAGCTTAATTACACCCTAACTCCAATGTCCATTATCCAGTACGAAAATCCTAACATAACCTAACTACAATGTCCAGTTAAATTTCCTTTTTACGGTTTTGAAGTCAGGCTAGGTGTAATTGTTTTGTAATTGTTCAAAACCTTATTGTTTTGTAATCATGTGATTGTAAGGGATTACAAAACCTTATAGTTTTGTAAACACTGTTATTTAATCATATCAGTTTTGAATGGTTTTGACACCGTGAAGGTAAAGAAATATTCTCAAGCGTAAACTTTATGGTTAGTTGGATGAACAAACTGCTCACGGTTATTTTACCTTATTTTCGGATTAAAAATTTTAGCAGTGCATTAATGTTTTAAAGGAAAAGGAATAAATTAAAAAAATAATACTTAAAACATATAGGTAGTATTTTTATTGTAACAAAATAAAACATTATTTATTCTTCTTTTATTGAAGAGCCAAACAACTGGTAACTAATTCCTTAAAATAAAAGTAATATTGCTGCATTAAAGCATTCTGTAATTAATGGTTTACTTGTACCACCCCCTCTTAAGGTATTTAAAAAATACGTTGTTTTACTGAATAACCTAATTAAATAAATATATTTAGCTTCAGAAAAGAAGAGAAAAAAAAATTCCCACATCTTATCTAAGGTTAATTTGACGTTTTTCCTCTTAAATGAAAGTATTCAAATATGTTAGAAAACTAATATGTTTCCCTAATTACATCATTATTTCGTTGCATGAGAGAAGGAGAGATAAATATTGAATGCTGCGAGTAACTTAAGAAGCTAATAAGAAATGAAGCAGCTGCATCTTAAATGCTCTTCGGTTAAAAAAGTGTAACAACAATTTAAAGTATCATGTAAGTATAATTATTTTTATTACTTTTTTTACGCAATGTTTTATCAATTTTACATTAAAAAAATATATGGTGTTTAGCTAAATTTTTATTCTAGTTTTACTTTACCTATCTATCTATCTATCTATCTATATATATATATATATATATATCTTAAAAGAAACCTGCGTACAAGCAAACTAAAATATTAATAGACATCATATTAATTTTTTTGGTANTTAATTTTCTTCATTTTTCTCTTTGTTCTTATTGTACTATATATATATATATATATGAATGTGTGTGTGTTCATAATAATCTTCCCGAAGAAATTCTGCTTTTAATGAAATTGTTAAGTATTTTCTATAGCTATTTGAAGTTTCTGTTCGTGATTTTGAAACTCAGAAAAACGAAGTAAAAGTTTGATTTGGACATTAACGTTATGCATGAAAATGAAAATAAATGTTTAACATCCATTAAGGAGAATTTAAAAAATAAAAAATAAATAGATAAAATATTTGAACTTTTATAGGTCCACAAGAACAGAACAAATTAAAGACATTAAAGCTTCCTGTAACAAATAAGGGAAATCGGGAGATTTGACCTATCTATATATATAAAAATGAATGTTTGTATGTCAGTCTTTCCTTAATAGATTCCAAGACGATTCGATCAACAGCGATGAAATTTGACATACTGATAGTTTAAAGCACGGGGATATTTTAACAAATATTTTAAAGATGACGTGACATTTGCTAGTTCCTATGAACAAACAAATTTTTTCTTCGCAATAACTTGTTTTGCTAACTGTATGTACAAAAAAAAAGAGTTTATAGCACGTATATTCGCTCCTTCAGATAAATTCATTGCACTACGTTAATATGGTACCATGTCACCAAATTAATATTTCTTATGTAATCCGAAATTATGTTTTTCTTTTGTTTATAGTTATTCTTTAAAAAAGTGTTGTTATAAAAGTTAATAATTTAAATGAAAAATATTAGTTTTGTATTAAAAGGCAAAATTAATGGAAATGTGGTACTTATTTGCATAGGAGAAACGTAAAAAGTCACAATATTATCCACCAAATGTACTAATAAAAGTTCAAAGTATTACATAGCTATATTTGGTAATTAATAAAACTGCCCCAATACTGTGCAGTTTTAGTACATATATTGTGGAAATAAGAGTCTTACAATCCCTCTAAAGGAATATGTACCAGAGAAAATTACTTGTTGGTGGTAAATTTTGACTAACATGAAAAGGACGCGAATAATATCATCACGCCTGATGCTAAATACAGTTAATCCTTATTCTGATGGGATGAACTACAAGGCTTAGGCTTAGGCTGAGTTCAATTGCGCAGTACCTGTCTGCGAAGCGGACACTTCACTCCTTCATCTAAGATGGTGCCCATGGGCGCCTTTAATAATGACGATATAGATAAAAAAATATCAAGTCCTTGTTGGGATATGGCATGAGTTGTAGTAGTAGAACATCATTCTGTAGGGGATGACCCCTGGATTAGAGTTTGAAGTAAACTGAGCACTTCTTGGTTTTTTAGGATCTCCTTCAGTTCTTTCACGATTGAAACAAGTCGATGAGCTAAGGTAGCAGGTGTATCCTTGGGCTGATGTCTTTTTCTACTGGGGCGGGCCTCGCACCCAGAGAAATTAGAAGTATGGGCCTTGCTGCAGTGATAAATCTGAACTGACTCGGCGTTGTGGTTCTCTTCCTCGCTGTATTCGCTGTCTTCCATCGGTGCTCGCTGTAACATTTGAGGACGTTTAGGGCTGAATCTTCTGTATGCCGAACTTGTGGTTAGAAATTGTTTCCAAAGTCTATAACTCCAGAATTGCTCATATTTAGCTAATTTACAAATTGCAGTTTTTCCTAACAATTTTTATTTGAAAACATATTGAAATTTCATTGGTATTGGCTTATCATTAGGAACGTTTTCGTTATTTTTGTAATTGTTCCTTAATTTTGGATAACCAGTGTATAACAAATTTAATAATTAATAAATGAGTTTAAATTATTTGAATTGGATTTCAATTATTTGAATTTTAATCTTAAAGCTTTATTTTAAAATTTTAGTAATTCGAACTACATTTTTTTTCAGCTTTAATTTCAATAATTTAAATTTTAAGTATAATAGTTATTTATGCTAAACACTTAGATTATTTTAAAAGAACTGCCACGAATCATGACTTTATATTTTTGGTATGGAAAAAATGTTTAGTAAATAACTTTACAATATTTCTTTTGTTTCTTCTGTTGTAAAAAAGTACTAATTAGTTGAATATTCATGCATCAAAAATTTTCTTTTCTGTGCTGCTACGATTAGACTTTATGTTTTCCACTACTTTTACTAACTTCTAACAAGTTGTGTCCCATTTGTTATACGAAGAGGAGGTCGCCAAGGGTAACCGATAAATTAAGAGGATCATCTTAGAACCATGTACTGCGTCATCCATCATTGGATGGGAAGGATGGTGCCCTTGGATTCCTCTGTGTCAATTCTTTTTGGCGAGAAAATGTCTCTACAATATCGAAAGTAGTGTGACTATGCATTCCATAAGAACTGACACGTATAAAGATAAATCGACTATTATTATTAATGAACTAATTACGCATCATTGTATGAAACTATTGGATACTGCGCTAAGAACTATTTTACATTATAATAAAGTGGATAGATTCTCACTTGTTTTTTTTTAAACATAACTGTGTCCAAGTCGTAATTAGTCTGAGTAATTCAAAAAAATCTTTGACCAGTAAGAGTAATTAAAAAATCTCAGACTTAGATTAGAAATAGAATCTTATATTTATTTAATTAGCAATTAAATTAAAATATTAGATTTTATCTAATTGCTTTAATTATTATGCATTAATTTGATTTTATTTATCACTAATTTAAAATGCAGATAATTTAAGAAGTAAATTAAAAAATTTTACTGATAAATTTTTCTAAAAAATATTTTAATTAAAAATGTACTCACTTAAGTTTCAGAGAACAGTAAGTCAATTGGTGCCTGATAATCAGGGTTCTAGTGGTAGTTAATTTGATTACATGATTATCTTGACTACATCTACTAGTCTTGTCCAAGTCTTGAATTTATTTTTGTTGAAATAAAATTTAAAAAAGTTAAGATAAAAGACCTTAATAAACTTTTTAAATCTTTTATCGACAACTAAATTTGTAAGACTTTCTGTGAATTTGAATTTGGCGAATTAAAGATTGATAGTTTTAATTGAATGCTGAAAAATTTCGTAAACATATTGCAATGAGTTTTCAATTTATAAATAAAACAAATGTAGGAGTATATGGGTAAGTCATCATAAATGTAACCTAAGTAAAGATTTGTAAGTATTCGTTGGCTGAAATAGAAAACGCTTTCTAATTCAAGACACTCCTTTTTAAATAAATTTTTATTTATTTATGTGTAAATCACTTAAAAACCCTTATAAGAAAGGAAAAGAAAAAATGGATTTTAAATAAAAGAAAAAATAGTTAAAAATTTGAAAATCATTAAAAATTATAAAAAATTAGCTTCAAATTAGGCAAGTTAATAACGAAAAGATATATCCTCTTCATCTACTCACACGTTTTTTTTCTTCTGTAAAAACAACTCTTTCTGATAGTGTGTTAAAGTAGCCTAGCAAAACATATCAATACAATGCACCAAAGCAAAGTGAGGAGCATAAAAAAAAAAACATAAAAAAAAAATTATTATGTTTACGAATCAGTCTCTCTCTCTCTTTTTCTTTTTTTCAATTTTTGTTTTTATGTTTTTTACAATTTTGTATTGATATATTTCGACTTGGCTATGTTAATATAATATAAGAAAGCACTCTTTTTGTTGATGTAATCGTGTGAGTTAATGATGCCATTATATCTTTTTATTGTTTATTTTTGTGATCTCTACTTAATTTTTTGATATATTTCTTCTTTTCGTTCTTGAATTCTTTTAAAAATTTTTCTGGAATAATATTCAACAAAGTTGTTAAAAATCATGAAAATTTATTTGGACCTAATTTGAAATTAGACAAGAATTATTGAGGAAAAATGTTGCTGATTGCTAAGACCGTTGATAAGCATTATTTCATTGAAAAAGAAAATTCAAAAACGTCAAATAAAATCTGTCAAATAACACTAATAAAAGTGAATATCATAAAATTATGTACATTAACTTAAAATTATCAAATGTTGCGACCAAATTTCTCTATCTTAAAAAAAAACTAACTCTAAAGTTGTAATATATTTCCGAAACAAAAAACAAAAAGCAAAATAATAAACAAAAGGTAAAAATACAGCATTTGTATTTGTAAATCTTAAAATTCTGTGAAATATCAATACAACAAAACTCACAAAAATGCAATTTGAATATATAATTTCAAAAAGTATGTAAGTAGAAATTTTTCTCTTCTCTATCTTTTTCACAATACGTAAACTAACACTTATATATTTATTTTTCCAGAATCTATAATAGGAGCTGTGAGAATCAATAAAAATATCTAAGTTTTAAATTGCACTCTTTTTACCATCCAAACATTCGCAGTAATAAAATTCCATTACTTTTTCGCTGTCCTCAATCAATGCAATTACTCCAGAGATGATTGGAGGTTTCCTTCAACGAAACCGTCCAATAAAAAGTAGAATAAGAAAGAAAATGAAAGAATGGTTAGTTCATTCTACAGGAAACAAATCATTAAAAGCTTTGTTGTTCGAGAGAACAGTTAAATAAGCAAAATCATTTATCAGTGAATGAAGTTTAAAATACATTCAGTTAAGAGACTTTCTAAATTCTATTTTAAATAGACTTGAAGGCTTAACAAATAAAGATTTCTGAGAAGAATAATGTTAAAATAATAGTTATATCTAAGCCTAAAATGTGTTAATTAAAATATCGTGCATAAAGTGATTTAATTAAATATGCCTCTGTTTATCTCTAAATATCGTTATAGCCTAATACTATAATTATCTCTCATTATCGTTATAGCTGAGCCTAAAATACATTAGATGAAATATTATGAGTAAAGCAGTTTGATTAAGTATGATACAGATTTTTTCTAATTATCGTTATTACTAATTATCTCTTATTATCGTTATATCTGAACCTAAAATACGTTAGTTAAAATATTATGAGTAAAGCAATTTGATTAAATATGATACATATTTTCTCTAATTATCGTTATATTACTATAATTGTCTCTCATTATCATTATATCTGAGCCTAAAATACGTTAGTTAAAATGTTATGAGTAAAGCAATTTGATTAAATATGATACAGTTTTTTTCCAATTACCGTTATTACTAATTATCACTTATTATCGTTATATCTGAACCTAAAATACGTTAGTTAACATATTATGAGTAAAGCAATTTAATTAAGTACGATACAGATTTTCGTTAATTATCGTTATATACTGATTATCTATGATTATCATTATATCAGAGCCTAAAATGTGTTAGTTAAAATATGAGTGAAGTAATTTAATTAATATGCTATTAATTATATCTAATTATTATCTTTTTTAAATGCTTTTTTTCGGGAATGACTTCGATATTGATTCACAATCATTATACTCCGAAAAAACTTTTATAATTTTAAGCAATCCCCAATTACAAATGTACAATCCTTTTTTAACTGCTTTTCTTTACTTGTAATATTATTTTATTTGCCCAAAATTATTTCTTTAGTTAAATTCGAGAAAAAAGTCAAAATTTTTGTTAAAAGATAACATTTTAAAATATATAAACTAAACGTAAAACTTCAATTTCTTCTTCAATATCTAAAATCTTCTTAAATTAAAGAAAAAGGGAAAAAATTATTTGCCAAAAGAATACATTCTTATATAATCATAACATCAAATTAATCAAAGAACTACATTTTTCTCGATAAAGGCAAAATATTTTTAAAGTCGAGAATTGGCGAAAAGAAATTTCATTAAAGAGTAAATTCTAATACATTTATAACACTGAACCAAACAAGAGTACATTCTCCTCGTTAAAATTCGGAATCTCCATAAAGGCGAGAACAGGTGAAAAAATTGTTTGATAAAAGTGTACATTCTAATACATTTGTACCATTAAACCAAATAAGAGATTACATTTTCGTCCTTAAAACTCGGAAATCATTTAAAGTCGAGAACAGGTGAAAAAATTGTTTACTAAAAGAGTAAATTCAATACATTGATAATCTAGAAACAAACAGCAAACCGTTTGTCCCTCGTTAAAGTCTGGAATCTCGATAATTTCGAAAAAGGTAAAAAAGTTGGAAAAATAGTACATTCTAATACATTCAACCAAACAGAAGAATCTCTTTTTTTCCTTAAACCAATATCCTCTTGTATTACAAGAATGTCATGATTTTTTTGTGTGTGGATGTTTCATTAAATGTAGAAAGATACTTTGCTGTTAATATAAACACAAAAACTTACTTGAAAAGCAGTTTGGTTACACAAATAAATTGAAAACGATCTAAAATGTCATACTAGTAAAACTGCAACCATCAATATTTTTTAAAATATACAACCTTTCTGCATGTAATGTCATATGAAGATGAATTAAATTATCCAAGTTTCTGACATGATTAATAACATTTTCCGTCTCATTTAATAAAAAATATAAATGCTACACGTATTATCTGAATATTATTTTAGAAAATGTCGTATATTTAAAGATAAACGATTTATCGTCCAGTCAGGATGATGAATTGTTTGGATATATGAATGGACGACTCATTTTTCTGGAATTTTCTTGTATTTGCTTCGTAATAAAGTAATGAACTATTTGCATGTCATACGTAGAGGAATGAAAGAAACAGGTGATAAACATGCCATGCAATTTCTATTTTTATGACAACATTTTTTATTTTGTAATTGAAATGCTTAAAGCTAATAATTTTATTCTTAAACTAAACTACAAACTCCCTTAAATATTGCAACTTGCTATTTCTTTTAAACAGTAAAAAAAGGAAACAGATAATTACCCTTCTTTGTTAGTTCCTATTCTATGACAGAAACTCTTATTTTGTCACTGGAGTAGTTAAAACAAATAGTTTAATCCGTTTATTAAACTAAAAGCTTTTGAAATATCATTATTTATTTTTTCATACATAAAAAAGGGGAAACAGGAAATAAACATGCCCTTTTAGTTCATGATTTCAATTCTTATGACAATAATTTTCTGTTTTTTTATTTGAAATGCTTAAAGCTAAAAGTGCAACTCGTAAATTAAATTAAAAGCTGTTTTAAATATTACTATTTATGTATAATTTTTTTATCACAGCTATTTTTGTTTTTTAATTGGAATGAGTAAAACAAGTAGTTTAATTCATATATAAAACTTAAAAACTTTTTTAAATCTCATTGTTTATCTTTATACGCATAGAAGAAAAAGAGAAAGCAAGCATTACAAATCTTTCTTTTAATGTTTATCATAGCGATTTTCCTTTTCTAGATGAAATATTTAAATCTACTAATTTATATAATTCTTCTATCAAACTAAAAGCTCTTTTAAATCTTACTGCTTATTTTTTTATGCATATATACAATTTACGTTACACATATAAATTCCAATTTTCATTTTTATATTAGATGTTTATTTATACCATTTCACATTTTAGACTTTTATTTGTGATTTTTGTTTCCTCTTGCATTTAGAAAACACGATGAGAAAGCTACATAAAGATAGATCTAAATTTTACAAAATGATGAAAAATTAATTATATTTGCACTGAATTTTAAGACAAATAAAAATTAGTTTCGGTAAGAAGGAGTCTTTATTATTTACTAAGCTTCTGCACACATCAAATAATTTGATTAATATATTTAAATATGTTAATGATGAACGTAAAATTAGGCTGAATAAATAAATATGCAATTAACTATAAATAGGGTTTTCATTAAGATTTCTGAGTCAAAAAAATTAAATTTTCTTTGTTTATTAATAAATATTAAAGTAGATTTCATTCGTTTGAAAAGCATTTTTTGTCAGCCTTGATAATGATAAAAAGAATTCGAATAATTTCTTTAAAAAATTTCAACAAATACCTCGAACGGTTATTAAAATTTTGGTGATTTATTGTGTTCTGTTGATTTTGTGAATAGTTCTTTGTAGATGTATATCTTTCAAAATAAAAAAAAATTAAAACTAAGAGAATTTAGCTGAAGTAAAACATAAAAAACATGAATATTCATGAAATCAAATGAACATCTGAACTTTGTGCTTAAAAAAAATTGTATTGTTAGTTAGGATTATATCACAGAAAAAAACCCCCAATAAAAAACGATAATTTTCAAAAAAAATTTCCTTTCATTTTTCATTTAAAAGAATATAAATAAAAATAAGTACATAAATTTACAAATAATTAAGATTTTTGTTTAATAGTAGTTTAAAACATAGAATACAGCATTATTCAATCACCTGCAAAATCCAAATATTCATTCGGACTGAATAATTTTTTATTGCATTCAACAAGATGAAGATACGAATTGTGTTGGGCAGAATTTTGTGTTATTTAAATTTTTAGAAAAACGTTGTCAATCAGAATTGTGTTCTTTATAGTCTCCTACATCAAATAAAAATGTAAACAAACTACATAAGTCTATCAGCCTCCGAAAATTTTAAAAAGCAGCACAATTTTTGCAACTCTTTTTTTATTATCTTATTTACTTTCCTTACTTTTTCTAAGACGTGTCTTCACATGATTTCTAAATAATACATCCTATGTTACAAATAATTCATCTCATAAAGTTATAAAATAAATTACAACAAAATTCTGATTTTTCTATTATTGCAACGTTTGATGATATTAAATATCATCTATGATTTGTTTGTAGGGATACTGTTTAGTAAATGGAGACAGATGAAGTCAAAACCATTTCTCGAACGCCATTAAATATATTATCGTCTATGTATAAAATTTGCCATTTTATTGTATGTATTGAATGCCTGAAATCGATTGGAAAAGTGTAATATATAATATAGATATTTAGATGTGTTAGATATAAAAGTAATATAGTGTAATATAGATATGTAAATGTAATACTATATATTAAGTTACTATTCCCCAAATTACATAGACATTATGCAAAATTACTTAATGACAGATTATAAAATGATTAATAGTTCCTACAATGCCGATATGATGACAAATGAAATACTTACAAGTGTTCTATGGAATGACAAATGACGATTCGTCTAAGTATTGTACAACTAATAATTTCCATATTACCCATACATTACATATGAAGGCTAGCAAAAAGGTTAAAGTGGTAAGTAAGATGGTTCAGGAAACAGAGTGATCGCCTTCCAATGAAGTAACTTAGGATTCGAATCCAGGGCGTTGGCTGGTCGAAACTAAATCTGCTCCTGGCTCGCATCGAACACAGTGCTGACTTAAAATATTCTCAACTTGAAATATTCTCAGTGATAACAGATCATAGGTTATAATCCCGTTGCTGTCAGGGAGGTCAGTCTTCCACGGAGGCTAGTTAGCTAGTTATGCTTGATCTCGGAGTTTCCTTGTCTTCTCGAATGGGTTCAAAATTACAAGACTACGGAGTCGAACATTGATGGTTGTAAACTCAGAATTGGATCGGCTGCTCAACACCGGTAATAAAATAAAATTTAAAAAAAACCTGCAGGTATTCTAAACATATAACAATTTCCATATTTCATTTTTTGTATTGAAAAACAGTTGTCATTCTAGAGAATATCTAGAAACAGAAATTATCATTCTATAGAATAGAATCTTATTCCTATTCTATAAATAAAAGAACTATGAGAAAATTCTCATAATTCATAATTTGCCTAAAAGTGCCAAGCATTCTGAAAAGTGACTAGGAATTCTATATATTGCCAACATTTCATTCATTGATGGCAACATACATTTAAAAAAAAAATATTGAAAATGCACGTTACATCGAAACATTCCTTTGTCTTACAGAAACAACTTTTCATATATTGTTTTCAGAAACTTCCTATTTCCTATCTTTCACATAAATAAATGATAGGATAAATTATAAAATAAACTAAAAAACAAGATTATGATTTTTTTTTATTATTATTAAATTTTCTATAATATAAAGTTTCTTAAATAATGTGGTACTTGTAAAATCAAAGATTTTTTTTGCGATTCGAGAACTTATGATATCAAAAGCTTTTTTGCTCTTTTTGATCATCAACAACGCAAACATGAAAAAATAAATAAAACACTTCAGTGGTGAAAACACACGATTTACGACACACAAACATTGAAAATTTCTATTCCAGAGTTTTTGAAATTATGCTTCTTTCATTTATCTGGCTTTAAGTTCTTCTTCTTCACATAACGATGTTCAATTTTTCTTTGTTATGTCTGGCAATTTTTCAGAAAATTGTGTTTTTGGCACACTTTCAGAACAATTCCTCATCTCCTATTTAACGTTCTGCGTGAATAAATGAATAATCTGTCATAGGGAGTGAGGTACAATTTGTTTAACTTTTGTTCTTAATGCTGGAAGGAATCAGCATTATTTATTCCGATTCAGAAAAATATGAGGTCGTTTACCTTAGAATTGCAACTGGATTTAGAGTATTGTAGTAATTTAACTGTTTATCTTCAAAAATAGTGTTTGTTTTAGAACATATTTATGGAAAATACATTTTAATTTAAATTTTTTTAAATAATATTTTGAAAGATAAATCTATTGCATAACTTTTTAAATTCATTTATTTATTGCATTTGTTTTTTGTAAATGATCTAGATATATTTCTTTTAAATTTAAAATAAAGAATGAAACAGGAGGGAATGGTTTTAAAGACACTAGTAGTACTAATAACTAATCAGTAAAGGAGATATTTATAAAATAGAACTGTTAACTAAACTAAATATAGTTTTATTTTTATTGAGTATTCTATTTAAAAATCAAAAAATTAATCAAGAATTTAATTTTTATTATTTTTTTATTCTGTGGCAGATGTTTGGATCATACCCCACACGTTAGACACGCGTTAAAATATAATATATATATAACCGAAGTCAAGCATCACTGACTACGGTCAGTGTGCGGGTGGGTGACCACTTGGATCAGTCTGCGTAGGGACCGAGGGTGTGCGGTATTGGTCCTCGTTAAACTGTGCTACCGTAAAGTGCTCGATTCCCGTGCAGGTATACCGAAGGGGCTACCGAAGCGGGGTTGCCATCCCCTCCGCAGAGGATCAAAATTGTGATGGCATGTCTTCGGATCATCCTCCGGGATGTTTCTCCGGAATATTTTAAAATTTTTTATTTCAATTAAGCATTGCAAAAATATCATATATTTATCATTAAATATCATATATATTTATATAACTTTATTATAAAACAGTTTAAAAACTTTCGGGTTTAAATATTTAAATGCAACAATATTTCGCCTATTTTAAACCAAACAAATTCAAGATATCTAGTGCCTTTCCATTATGTTTATTAAACAATCAACGTACACAGCCCTCGTTTAATACGATTTAATACTTAAACATATTAAAATACATTAGGTTTTAAGGATATTTAATGCATACGTAACTCAAGGGATTTCAGTAAATATTTTAATAGTTCTGTAGATGTAATTCGGGCTACATTTTTAGGAAAATAAATAGCAAGGAGCAAAGCAGATTTAAATGTTTTGAGACACATTTTCATGCTGTTCTGAGAACGTTCTTAAGAACTATTCTGATAAATAAATTTTTAAAGAGAAGCATGTAGGTAGAAGTTTCAGGATATTTCGTTGTATTGAGTTGTTATCAAGTGGAAACTCTAGAAAGGTGAAAAATACCTATCGGGAAACAATGCAAACTAATAGCTTGATGTAAAGCTGTGCTTTTAAGGAAAAAAATGCGAATTATAACTATATTGCCAAAGTCCGTCATATTTATATAAACATAAAAAATCATTTTAGTTTGATAACATTTTTAACATAATTCTTCACCTGCTAATTTTTAATAGTAAAGAATAATAAATGTTTTAACTTTTTTTTAGATATTTTATAATATAGGAATTAATGAATAAGAAAAAAACTTTTAAATTAAAAGGAGAGAATACTGTTTTTTGTTATTCTATAGTATCAGGAGTTTATTCCTAAATCCCTTGAGTTTTCTTTCTCCTTAATTAATATTCTCTTAAGACATGGGGAAAAGTCCTTAGATTTTCGTGGCACTAAAACAAGTTCTCCACTTCCCTATAACTCCTCGAACGTTGATTGTGTAGTTTCTCCAAGTGGATAACAAGTTGATGTTCGAGGAATTCGGTTTTCTGGAACAGAAATAAACGAAGCAATTGACGGTAGAGTGTATTAATCTCTCGATATTGCCAGATCCTTTGTTTTATTTTGGAGAGAATAGAGAATAGTGATTTGACCATATACTGAAGTTACTTTTATGAACAAAATAACTGTTTTTAAAATGCTTTAACCCTTACAAAAAATAAGGTGTTTTTGGTGTTGTTTTGTAGTTGACATGTGTAAGAAATGCACCTGAAATAGAAAATGCGGTTATGTTTTGCACCAAAAATGATCTCATCAGTAAACCTCAGTTTTAACCTCATTTACACCTCATAAAATGAACCTCATATATAGCTGAATACTAATTTTAGTTAAAATTATGTGGAATAATTCACACCTCAGAAATACTTATTTGTTTAAAGTATAGAAAAAAAATAACATGCACACTTTCAAAAACAACCATTCTAAGCTGATTGCTCTAAGGTAGATTTCTATCAACCTCAAAACATCCTCAAGTGTGATTAAAACAACTTCATACACTTTGATTATAAACCTCATGAGGTTGACTGATTAAAAATGTTTTTTAAGTCAACTTCAAATGAACCTCAAATCATCATGAAGACCTCAAATATACTTGACATGCACCTTCGAATTTTTGTAAGGGAATTTTCTAAATTATCCGTTACGGAAAAAACAGCCCATATACTAACGCTACGGGTATTGAGTTTTAATATTAAACTTCTGGTACTTTGCTAAAAAACTTCATTGACTTCAAAAATATGCAGATAAAAATAAATGATCCAATCAGATTTGTATATCGCTGGTATATTTATCACATACCTTGCCAGTAAGACCTTGGCTACATCGGACAAACCAGACTCGATTTAAAATTTAAACTTAAGGAACACGATCCATATGTCGATTACCATGAGTGTGATAAATCATCAATTGCTGCTCATTGTTGGAATTATGGGCATAAATTCAGTTTCGACAATTCCAAATTATTTCCTCCCCAGTCACATCAGCTCATCTTGATGTCCTGGAATCTTTTTTCATTCATATGAATGACGATTCACTTATTAGCGACATTAGTTCCTCTCCACCTCTCTAGAACTCACGGAAGTGCATTTAATCCTGATTCGCCCTTTCGGTCACAGTGGTTTTTCCTTTTCTGTTATTCCATATTTCATCTTTATTTTTGTTTTAATTTTAGCTACAGCCGTTTCTACAGTTTTGTTTCTCGCCTTTATTTCCCAATTTTTGTTGGCAACGTTACGATTAATATTACAAATCACTTTTGTTACTCCTCATTCATCGCTAGCAAGTCTAGAGAATTGGCGTCCATTTTTGAGCATTTAAAATATGTCGCCTTTTATTTCCATCTGCATATTTTGAAAGAGAATAAAGTCACTTAACTTTTTGGGATCATTCATTTAATACTGACACATTGTTTAAAAACTCGGAAAAAAATTATACATTTTGGTTTATAATTTCTAAGCATATTTTTTAATAATACAAATTATTTTTTAAGGAAAAAAAAATTCATTTCATAAAAATTCTTTTTATTTTTTTAAACATATATTTACAAAGTTATTTTTATGATATATCTGTTTTTTAAGTGTGATTTAAAATAATGTCAGATTTAGCAGCATGGTTTAAAAGATTGATATTAAATATAATAATATGTCGTTGTTTCTAACAATCTTTTATGCCTAAAATCGAGCTATTAAGGATGTTTTCCTTTCTGCATGTTTAAATAAAGCTAATCTTTCTAAACTTAAACCAAACTGCAAAAAAATAAAGTAAATCAAAATTTAAAAATATTATTTACCAAAACTAAGATAAGACTTAAAACGTATTAAAGTATAAACCACTGTAAAAAAAAGCATAAACCACTGTAAAAAAATGCTTATTTTTTCCTCAGGAAGTCTATTTGAGAAGATTTATGAAATAACATTGGAAAAAAATTATTATCAAATAAAAAGACTGTACTATTTGGTCTATATAGTCTTTTAATTTTAAAGAATATTGACATTCTAATATAAATACGTTTTTTGTAATCCTGCTCTAGATCTCGAAAAAATAAAATAAAAGTTTTTTTGTTGTAATTTTCTTAGGAATTCAGAATAATTTGCGAATTTATTTGAACTATTTCAGTTTTTTTATGCTTAATGGCTGATAGCATGAAATGCTAAAAGTGCACATTCTAGGAATACATAATAGTTAGTGAATGTTAGTTGTATATATTTTAATTTATTTGAAATGTAGATGCACTTAAGTTTTTATTTTATTATTTATTTATTTTAATGACTGCTGGAATACATTCGGAAAAGTTACTGGCACACTTATCATTATACCAGGTTCTATTTACTTTGGTGGCATGAAGCCTACGAGTTTCATATGAATGCGTTCCAGTTTGTCTTGTCTTTGCGCAGAATGCATCAGCATGCCGTTGATACTGAAATTGTGGAGCCAATTGGCAATAACTTGCAGAAGTGCTTTCATTTTTGTTGTATCTTTTAAGATAAAACTTTTTCATGAGGTGAAGAATATTGCCGATAAAATGACTTCCAGATAAAAAAAAATTTAAAAAAAAAACATAATATCGACCTTTATAAACGACTGTTACCTACTGAATTCCAGATAAGATAATAGAAAAATTATTTCCTTTTTTTAAAAACATATCTATAGAAAAACGAAATCTAGTAAATATTTTTCTAATGGCGGGCACATGGGTCTATTTCCCATAGGCCTCAGAAATGCTACTCTCTTATCATTTCACCTGTGGCTAAGCAACGGCGAAGGAGTAGCATCTCCCACCTCATGTAACCACAAACATTCTCACAATCACACAGAAGAAGGGACATAGAACACAGAGAGAAAAAGAAGGTTACATCCATGCCTACGGTGGGATTCGAACCCACAACCACTGGCCCCGTAGTCCAATACAGTAACCACTAGACCAGTGATCTAGTCTAGCAAATATAATGTGCTGTAAAAGGAGTATAAAATTAGTAATTAAATAACAGTATAAATGCCATTTTTAAAAGCCTGAGTGGTTTAAATAGAAGAATCAATCTTAAAATAGCATATAAATTTTGTATCAAAATATTAACTTATTTTACGCTTTCAGCTATCTTAAAAAGCACTGTTTGATAAAAGTTCGCTTAAATATAGCATAAAAAAACTTTGAGTAAGTGCTTGAATAATACAGATAAATCATTCTTGCAGTTTCAAAACTCTTTCGATATTATTCTTTAAATCTTATAGAGTTCTAACAAAACTTTTTTTTTCATTTTACTCAAAAAGTTTTAGAAGAAATATTGCAGCAGTTTTAAAACTGAACTAAAATATTTTTTAATATTTTTTCCCGTGAAAAGCACTAATATGAACTTCTGAATACTCTATCAGAGCAGATATTTTAGTTGAATTTGATTTATAAGCTAAATAAATATTTTAAAGTCTATGAAAGAATATATAAGGCTTTCGGGATTTCGAATGCATTATATAAATATTCTAGTCATGTTTACATACTGCAGTGCTGTCAAGTTTGAGCCGTGCCTTTTTAAAAAATAAAAGCTAACATGAAAAAAGCTCTAACAGCGAGAGAAAAGAAAAATCCACGAAAGGGAAAATTCCTTCCCATTCGCTTTGTGCATTTCACATGTTCAATCTTGAATTGGAATTCCGCATAAATCCTTCCAATAGAGAAAAATGTTAAAATAAATAAAACTTTATTTCTTTATTTCCCTTTTGTGGGGATTTCTTGAATGATGGGTGGCAAAAGAATTGGTAAGACGAGTATAAATTTACTTTTCCAAGTGTAATTTTGAGATAAATTCAACTTTCTATGAGAGATCAGTCTTTAAATAATCTTTGACAAAAACCATTGCTGTCATTTTTCCTTCAAATAAAATAAATAAACATTTTTCGGAAATTTTAAAAAGTGTGAGGATTGTAATTGTTCTTTAAATATAATTTCAGATATTCCCGCAATTTCTTCAATCCAATATTATTTTTATTTTTGCCCTATAGTTAAGAAAAACAAATGCTTATTTATTTTTTTAGAAAAAAATCAGAAATTTTAGTTAAATTTATATTTTTAACTTTGTTTTAATTCTCTAAAACTAAAATTTTTAAACCTTGTTTGTGATCAAGGTTGAGAGATTGATTGTGTTGTTCATTCTTGAATTGGAATTCTGCATAAATTCCCCAAATAGAGAAAAATGTTAAAACAAATAAATTTTTATTTCTTAATTTTCCTTTTGTGGGGATTTCTTGAATGATGGGTGGTAATGGTGGTTATTTTCATGCAGGATCTTTTACAGACCGCAATTATGACGTCGTCTTTCATGACCACGTGTATTAAGAAAATGCTTGTAGACACATTGAACAGTCCGCTCGAAACACCAACAAAACCAGCAATTTCATTCAGCGTATGACCATGGGGGAGGCCAAACAAAATTGAACCTTTTTGCCACTTTGTCACATCTTTACACTTACCAATATTTACATACAATTTCCGCCCAAAACAAAAAATATCTCTCTGGTGGCTACTCGCCTTTGATCAAGTTGATGTAGTGCGCACGCAGGTGAACACGTCACTTGATCACTGCGTCATCTAACAAAACCGAAGGATTCATCGATGCTTGAGCAATAGGGTGACTAATTTTTTGTCCGGCGAGCTTACACCAGGACCACGCCAAGCCTATGATGGCAGGTTTACATTATGCCTATCGAAGGTAGCCTTCTTCTCCTCTGTTTATATTTTTGACACAAGTGCCTCTTGGGTGGTGTTAAATTATTAACGACTGGAGGCTGTGGTCACGATCATTAGTCTAGTAGTGGCTTCATAATGGTGTAGGCTGTTTTTATGGCATGGACTGGGTCCTATGGTCCGATTGCACCGATCACTGTCATAAAATGGTTATGTTCAGCTGTTTGCTGACCACTTGCTGCCATTCATGAACTTTGTGTATCCAAACAACGATGAAATTTTTATGAATGGCAATGTGCCATGTACTCGGACCACAATTGTTCTCGACTGGTTTTATCTAATGTAATGAACGATTCCATCGAATGGCTTTGCCATCTAGGCCACTTGACATGAATCCCATCAAACATTTATGTGATATAATCAAGAGGTCAGTTCAAGTACAAAACCCTTCACTCGTAACACTTTTGCAATTATGGACATCTGCTTAAACTGCCTGGCTGAATATCTCTGCTAGAGACTTCCAACTACTTGCTGAGTTCATGCCATGTCGAGTTGCTGCAGTTCGTAGAGCTAGAGGAGGTTCGATTCGATTGCAGTATCCCGTGACTTTTTGCACATCAGAGTATATCTAAGGTGCTAAACACTATGAAAGATAGTGGGTATCTCTTTTTTAAAATATTTTTTAATTTGCAACGTACATACTTGTTTTTAAACTCACATTATATGTACCGAAAATGGCTGTTTTTAACGAACTTCAGCATTGTCCCACGAAGCACCATTTTTACAATGATTTTGATAATTTGACTCTGAGCTCTTGTTATTAAAAAAAATAAAAAAATAAAAACTTGAATTAAAAAAATTTATACCTTAAAGTAGTTTGTATGCTATTATACTTGAGAATCGGAGTTTTAAATGCTTCAAATATGTGACATTGTGTCACTTAATCTCAATTTTCTGTTCTAAAAATTAGGCCGAACCCTGACCCCTCTCCTGTGACGCCTCACTGTCTGTCGACCTTCACGCCTGTGACCTTCGGCAGCCTTTGATGTGAACACATGGAGAATGGTCAGTTATAGTCACATATTGTGTATAATTGTGATTTGATTTTTGGCAGTTCATCTGTTCACTTTAAGTCCCTTTTCAGCCACGATTCTGCTGTTTTTTAGGTACTTTAACTTCAATCTTCAACCTTTTATATAAATATCGCCCATTTTTTTGAGCGGGCGCATTCGAATTAATTTTCATATCAGTACTATACGATCCCTTAACAGGGATTTTTCATTTTTACCCCCTCCTCTCTTTGAGAGACGGAGTTTTCTTTTAATTGTATCATGGCGTTCTTTCTTCCACCCACCCGTGGGTGTCATTGGCTGTCCGGTGATAGTATTTTCCTTCGCCAGGGCCTTGTTGGTGTTTCTTCCTTTGGTTTTTGAAGTAAATCAGAACTTGCATTCTAAAAAAAAAGGATGAACAAGTGTAGTGAATCACGTGTGCCCTGGTGTTTTTTTGACAAGAAGTATTCCAGTCCAACCTTAGCCTGAGATTGTGATTGTGTGATCTCGGTATCTCGAGTAATTGATGATGGGTTCTACAAAGTGGATGTTGTGAAATTTCTTAATCCGTGCTGTGTCCCTACTTCAAAATAGATGTTGTGATTCCCCTATTGTGTGTTCTCTAGAACATTCTGCAGCAAATAAAAAATGAAAAGGATATTGTTTTGGTCGTAACAAGAACTCATTTCTTCTGTTATTTTTTAAAGATCATTAGTTATTTTTTGGAGATGGACAGCTCAAAGTAAATCTGCAAGAGGTATGTGGAACTCAATCACAGTGACGTATTGATCTTTTGTTTGTTTTTTGAATGTTCTTTTATTTCTAAGGGTTATTGCTGCAATTTTTAAGTACTTTTCCACTATAGGAGTAGTCACGCGCCATAATTAACTTGTTTGTTTATTTTGTTGCACAACCTCGTAATAAAAAAATTAATTAACTAAATCTTTTTTTTTAAATTTTCCCAACCATAAATTATAACATTTTGTACCTCACCAGTTGTATTTTATGTTAGTTATTGCGGCACATCGTATTCACTTTTTTAAATTTTTCTTTTTCTGTTAATCTTTTTTTGTACACAGCCCAAAAGTAAAAAAATATTTCTGCCCTAACCAGAATATTAAGCTTTAGCTTAAGAAATTTATTTGTCTTAAAAAATTACTCCTTTCTTCAATAGACATCATTAGTTAATTCAATACTCAGTAACTTAATTTTCTCTCTTTTAATGCAAAATAAAGTCTAATAACTCATTTTACTAGTAAAAAGAAGAAAAAATTCTAATAGTCCTTCAAATTCTGCGAAGTGCTTAAAAAATTATGTACTTAAAATATAGTATAAACTCCTATTTCAGTGCCTTTTTTTTTATCTAGCAAGTAAATTTAGTTTTATACTTAATTCTCCAAAATCTGCAGAATTAAGTCACCCACATTAATCATGTTGTAACCTTATAAGTATCAAATTTACCGTGTCTTAAGAAAATGATAACCTTTACCCTTCAATTAAAACTTAACTAAGAATTTTCATGCAAAGATTCTAAAACACTGAAACTTCATTATATATTCTGAAAGGTTCCATAACAGAATTCTTGCCTTCTACTTTACACATTAATTTCTGGATTTCGTGTAAAGCTAAAGGTGATTAATCATTAAACCACTTAAGTTGATTGAGTTTTTTTCGTTATCTTGCGCATCAAATTTGAACTCCTCCCCCATCTTTTTAACGTACTTTCTACAGATCAGTTTTTCTTTTCTTTTTTCGTCTTCTTTTTAACCTGAAAGTTTTCTAATGAAATAAGTGCATCACTTTTCTTTTTTCGAGCCTTTCAGAGGTTGAGGATCTACTTTTGAGATTAATTCAAATTATTTTTTTAAAGGTGCCTATAATAGTTCTTAAAACTTCATTTGTATAAAAAGTTAATTAAAAAAAACTATTAAAATGTTTATTAATTAAACGCAATTATTATTTTCTATACAGAAAGAAAATTTATAACGAGATACTTTTTTAACGATTTAGTTCAATAAAATTAGTAATTTTTTCTCAGGAGTTTTTGAACATCCCGGAATAAAAATATTTAATACACTTCATTAAAATGAACCACCTCTACTGTTTTTATTTAAGTTTTTTTTTCGAGAAAAAAGTGCATTATATATCCGCATTGTAATATATAAGAGCCTGTTGTTTATATTAAACAGAAAGCAACGTACTAAGCAAGAAAGTATTTAATAAACTTACAGCTATTTCGATGCTTTTAACAAACATTATTCTTACTGTTAAGTTATATGAATTCCATATGTTTTTTTCTTTGAAAAGTGATGCTTGCTGTTTGCATTCAAACAAATACATGTCTTCAAAATTTTTTTTATTTATTTTAATATGTATCTCTTCGTTTTATTTATATTAACGCAAAGATAGCCCTCTTCTCTTTTAAACAATCGCATATTTACCTAAAATTACATTAAAACCCAATTTTTTTTAATTTTTGGGTATGATAAATGCTAGTGGTTAAGCTGTTAAAAAATAATTCTGCATTTCATAGCATTGTTTTATTACGTCATTTTCGGAAAGAAAAAAGATCCAATGAACGGATCTTCACGTTCTAGGACTAAATCTTAATGGTTCGAGGGGGTGACCTCAAATATGCTGGCTAATTCGTTCAGGCTATATTTTAAGTCATGAAATCAGACACAAAAACGTATTTCTTCTGAATAAACATGCCTTTTTTCAACGGGGTTAAATTTCTGACCCTCAATTCGTGGGTTCCATATGGTCTAGGAGAATGATCCAAAGTTTAAACACTTTAATGTTAATTTTACTTTTTGCGTATTTTGCCCTATCCCGAGAACAACTTAATTGAGTTTAAATTTTTTTGCACACAATTATAAAATCCAAGAAAACCCATTTATCCGATAATATTTTGTTTTAGTAAATATTTATTATTTTATTTAATAATATTTGAAAAAGTTTTGAATTATAAGGTATATAGTCTTTTACATCAATTTCAAGTACGTAATTTTTTTACATGTCAAAATACAAAGTTTGAGAGAAATTGGTCGAATAGTTCCTGAGAAATCGAATTTTAAAAATACGGCTTTCTTACCTTGCCTATTCAGAAAAGCCTGTAAACCTGTTACGCGTTTATATCTTCTATGGACCTTTTAAAAGTGAAAGTTTTTTTTTAAATCAAAAGCTTTTAATGTATTTTCCAGAAATTGGATAAAAGAATAAAATATATCTCTTCAGTGAATGTATATTTGTATAGATGAGGTAAAATTGGTGAAGCATGAGAATTTTACTATTTCAAGGTTTTTTAGTAAATACCTATAACACAAATAAATTATTTCATAGATATTTTGAAAAAATATACTTTAATTAAATTGTTAGGAATAAATTTCAAAAATTCTACAGTAATAAAAATTAAAATTAATAAATGATCACACATATTTTTATAAACCCAAAAGAATAAAGAATTAAATGAAAATGTTTCTCAAATGTTATACAAAATGATACATATGTTTATTAAAAGAAAATATATTACTTATGTACAGGATATTTTCATATTATTTAAAATTCATTAGATAACTTGCAACTTTTCAAAACAGCGTTACAAGATTTGCGGGTTATTTTTTGGAAAAAAAGTAATTAATTTAACTATGTTCATTAATAATACGTATCACTAAAAGTTACTTCTGATGTTTTTTTACTTTACAAGATATCAACATTCGTATCTCTGAGTAGTCGCTGTTGTTTTAGAATGGCCTCTGGTGGCGGCTCAACAATAAACTTCACATGGGCAGAGTTCTGATTGCTTAACCCTGGCTCGTTGCTCCGAACAATCATTCTAAGTCCTTTAGCATCAGAAATGTATTCCACAGTTCGATAAAGTCCAAACTCATTCACGTACCCATATCTACCCAAGACATGTCCTGTACCATCAGCCCTCTCTCTGTGATGTTGCAATCTTCCTGAAGAATCGCCAAATTCATAGCCAAACTCGTACTGTTCGGGCAAAAAATTAGGCCCATCACTATCTGGATATTGAACAGGAGGCTCTTGTTGAAGCTGATCAGAGTTTATTTCTGGAGCATTTTGTAGCTCATCACTCACGTCCATCGAAGGTTCTGGAATAGGAGTTGGCATTGAAATGACAAAAGTAAAAAGAACAAATAAAAATACTGATAATGTAGTTAGAGAAGAGTTGTAAAATGACATAGTGGTTTCTTAAACAAACCAAATAGTAAGAGGTCGGACGATTGAATTGCTGTTTAAGAAGAACAAATGCCTTTATATAGTGTCAAAGAGGGCATTTTTTTTAAAAAAAAATTCAATTTTTAATGGTATCCTTTTTCCTTGGGAAACAGAAAAATAAACAAGTTGAAATTTCATTTTCTTTGTTAAAGTCTCAATTTTGTCCATGAAATGTTTTTGTTTATCGTTATAAGTTTTCAAACCCTTCTAACGCTTAAGACAGATGAGTGGACAAGAACAGAGTTGATACGCATTACTCATAGATATATGTCTTACGCTGGGTGATTTAATAGCGGATGTGTTTTTAAAAAGTTTGAAGGGAATTTATGCGGACCGAGAAATAAAACTCTATTCTTCAAATGCGTTTCTCGCAAATTCAATGTCATCCATTAAAAGATGTTTACAAAAAATTCTCAAACGAATAAAAATAAAATATCCTTCTGTTTCCATTTGAAATTAAATTGATTTTCAGAAATAATTGTGACAGATTTGAGGATAAAGACTTCACTATTTTTCTGCTTAAATAATTCAAATTTCCTTTAAAAATAGTTTCAAAACTTAATATAAATCTTTATAACAGTAGAACGTTTGAACTTTAAAACCTAAAATTAAAATTCTGAATTTTGATGATTTACTTCGTATTTTAATATTTGATTATTGATCTGATATTAAACGAAAAAAAAACTAATTAAATAAATAGTTTTCATACCAAATTATTTTATTAAAAGGTATTTCTTTACTAAAATATTTAAATTATTTATGAATTATGTAACTGTAACTGTCGTAAGCTTCAGCTCGCATGAAACCACAAGCAAAGTTCTATTCAAAAGTTATCATCTAAATTGATATTGATATTTAAGTCTGAATATTTACATTACGTTGCTTATTTTAAATCACATAAGCAGCAAGATACATAAAAAGATGTTGCAATTGGTATAATCTCATACCGTAACTGCACATATTTTGCCAAAATAATTTGTGTCAGTTTCCAATTGTAGTCTGGGATTACTTAGTACTTATAGCACCATCTGTAGTTAAACATTTTGTTCAAATATTTTGAATTAATGCAATACTTTATATGCAATTGAAGTAAATACAATTATAATACAGTACTTTTGATTAGGAGCTTAACTTTGTATCTTATAATATTAAATTTGTAACTTCTTTCTTATTTCCGTTAGGCTTATGATTGCTACCTAACACTCAAAATATATTCTAAAATAAGATTTATAAAAGAAAAATAAATAAGTAAATATTGTTAATAAATGTATTATGTTCAATTACAAAGAATTATATTAATCACTCACGATTGAAACAATTTAGGGAGAAATGCAAACATTATATAAATTAAAAACTTTGCACCAAAAAAAAACATTCTTCTTCTTTCTATATTCTCTATATAGATATTTTTTTGAATATCTAAGTAACCAATTGCCATTATGTGTTTTCGAAACTTTTATTGGACAAGATAAATCAAATGTGATTTTGAAACCCTTTTACTTGGATTTTTTATCCGGAACAAACTTAAAATAAATGAAATAATAATAATAACAATCTTAAGCTTTCAAAGAACAACTATCGGTATCGTATATCATTTACTTTTCGGCAACAGAAATTAACATACCTGATTTATTTTTTCATTTTATTCACTAAGTCAAAAATATATATCCAGACAAAATTATTTATTAGCGGTTAAATTCAATAGATATTTTATACTTTCAAGAGAAAAAAAAAGAATGATCAAAACTATCATAATATGGTAACATTTACTTCGTTTCTGACTCCATGGGTACACTAAAAAGCTAAGTAATTTTTAACTAAGCACTTTGGTAATGATTATGTCAAATGTAACAATGAAATATGGTTTATAATGTTTGTGGTAAAATTTGTTAATTTTATCACGATTTCTTAAAACATGGCATAAAAATTATTAATTAGGTTTAATTTACTTTCCACTTTCGTATTTTATACTAAATGTGTGGTAATAAGAACTAAAATCTTCCGGTGAACTGCTACCATACGAACTGAAAAATTGCCAATTAGTACGGTAATTTTACCAGAGTTTTCTTCTTCATATGGTAATCCTTGATTTTGATTGTAATATTCTTTAAAGCAAAAAATTGAGAGATAAGTCGGGCTATGTTAAAACTCCGACAAAATAAGGAGGGGTGAACTTTCCGCAGGGATAAAGCCTATTCACTATTAGAAAAGAAATATTTGTGCGGAAAAAAACAAAATATCTTAATTAAGGCATGATTTCTAAATACTTAAAAAGTCATTGAATTTTAAATATTTTATAAATAAAACAAGCTTCTGTTTTCTTAGAACATATTAACTTTTATTGATCAAACTTTGTCAGCCAAGTTTTGAATAATTTCTGTTTGAAAAAGAACTGAACTACTCAAACAAACTCGTTCGAATTTGATACACAGCGAATTCTTAAGAATATTTTGATAACTCAAGAATGGTAGGCATTCGAATTCATGGAGTATATTCGTGATATTTGATATTTATCGCAGACACGGTTCCTTAAACGCTTTTGTAATGCGGACTCATTCATTCAGGTTGCAGTAGAATAAAAAGAATTTAGGATAATATGAAGCAGATTCCATCACAGAAGTATAAAAGTACATTTTGTAAGGTGGTAATTCATCATTCGCTCTTTGCCTCTCCATTAAGTCATAAGTTTTGTTCTAAGACGTCGTCCAGCCCAAATTGAGCTTTTTCTACAGTGTTGTGCTTCGACTTGTATACCATCAAAACTAAAATGACCTTCTCTAAAGCTATTCTAGTTGCTCTGTTTGCTTTAACTACCATCTCATGTATCTTGGCACAGTCAGTTGTACAACCAGTGTTACTTGGTCAACCAGTGGCTCAGATTCCAAAACCTTTCCGATTTGGCTATGAATTTGGTGATGGATTAGGAATGTCCCAGTATCGACATGAATCTTCTGATGAAAATGGATTTGTTACAGGCAGTTATGGTTACCAGGATCCATATGGCGTGTACAGGAAAGTCCAATACAATGCTGGTGTTGATGGATTTCGTGCCAATATTTTGAGTAATGAACCAGGACTTACAAGTCATGTACCTGCTGATGCGCCTTATTCCGTTCTACCACCTCCACCAGCAGCCGTAGCTCGAAGTTTCAGAAGAGTACCTGTATTTACTGCAATTCGAAAATGAATTTAGTGTATGAATCAAGTGGATTATCATAACGATATATTGTGTGTTTTAGGATACGGAATATCATTTCAATGTTACTTGGGGTATGAAATTAAAGAAAATACTAAAATCTGCAGAGTGTTTGGTACAGAATTATTTAAAAGTAGAAAAAATTTCGAGGCAATAATGGGTATGAATGTTTTGTAAAATATTGCTCAGTAATTTTGATGTTAACATTCAGTAACTTTTGATTTCCGAATTTATATACTTAATTTTGACATTCTAAAAAGGTTATAATTCATATTTAAAGTTCAATCTGATAATATATTTTATAATAATTCAAAAGTAATAAAATATTTTATATGTATGTTTGGGTACGACAATCACATTTATAATGCACAAAATTACCAACATTTGAAAGCTTTTTCAAAGAACTTTATATAAATTTGCATTTTAAACAGTTAGAAGGATTTTTATTAATATTTGAATAATATTTTAATTATTTGTTATTTAAACTATTAGTTTTCAGTGAGTTAGTTCAATGAGATTCGAGTCAGTGAATTAGCTTTTTTTCAGTTCAGTTTTTATCAAAACATATTACTTTTTTTAAAAGAATTCCTATTTGAATAAAAGTTAACTCGAATATTTTTAATGTTAATACTATTATTGATAATTCAAAGAGGTTCATAGTTGGCACTACTTGCCATGTTGCTTCAAAACTTGGAACATTATAAAATAGTAATAGAGACTGTCATTAGTTTTATAAAAACACTTTCTCCAAAGACTTTAACCCTTTGACGCAGGTGGGACACAGGTGTTCTTCTATCTATCTATCTATATATATATTNTTATATATATATATATTTCTGACGCCTTGTGCAAAAACATATTTTTGCACTTATTAATCTTAAAAAACAGTCTAATAGTTACTAAATTTTTTTCAGATTATTGGATTCATATTTGTATTAAAATATGAAATCAAGCAACAGTAAATTCGAAAAATTATTGTTTGGAAGATTTTACCTTAAACGCTGTAAAAGATACCGGTGTTATATGCTTTCACAACCATAACTTTTAAAAATGATATGCATTATTTTTCTACTTATTTTGACCTACATTAATACAAAATAATGGAAAAAACTATTAAAAATATGTTTAATAAAACTTCTTTGTTAAAGGGTTAACTTTTAGCTTTCAAAATGTTTTTCTCTTAAAATGATTTGTAAAAGTATACAGTATTTTTTGCTATTTCTGGATAAATAAATGTCTCATATGTCGTTAAATTTTACTGTTTTTTTGCTAATAAAAACAAGTTGTCAAATATTTTTATAAACCTCTTATTTTCTAAGATTGTAATTGGTGATATAAAATGTAATTATTTAAGAAAAACACATATAATAAATGTTTCATATAAATTCTGCTGATCCATTTATTTATAATGCTTGAAATTACTTATGATATTATTCTATTTGCCTTTAAGATTCTTAAAACTAAATTTTAAAAAAAAGCTTTTTGTGCTAAAATGCTTTAATTTTTATTGAATCTTTTCGCTTTGGTTAAGATACAAGCAAGCGAAAAACTATAGAACTGATGTTCTATATCTTTAACAAATGGAGCAATATACATATTTACACATTCCATTCAGCACCTTTCTTTCAAATTTGACGAAAGAATTATTTTTATTTTTAATAAATAACAGAAGAGATAATTTAAAAAAAGAATTCTTTTATAGTCATCTGTATACAAGCCTGCTTATGTTTAAAAATTTTTGAACCTTTACAACATGATAAAAATTTTATTTTTAAATTAGTATTTAGAAATAAAATTTTTTCCCTGGTAAAATTCATTATGTGTTAAAAACTCTAATTTTCATTAAACATTTCATTTTGTTTAAGATAATAGCGAGCAGTGAAATTGAATCGAGACTTTAATTAAGAAAACAAACAATGCATATTTGTACGAATTTTAACTCGCACGCTTTTTTTAAAAATTTCGATAAAAATGTCTAATGAATTATGTTTGTTCTGAATGAATTAATGTATACCTAATTTTAAAATAATTCATTTACTGTCCCTGGCTAAAATTATTAGCCAAACTACAAAACTTTATGTAACTACAAAACTTTATCAGGTGATACTACACAGCTTTTTATGTGTCTGAAACCGGTTTGTACTTGTTTACGTTAGTGTATAAACTGGTTTAATTAAACGATACATAATATGAATTTGACGATACGATAAATTAGACGATATATTATATAAATATAGAATATTTAATGCATGAAGCATTATATTATAATAATTAGATCAAATTATTAGACACTCTGTAGTTTTTTAATATAACTACAAGATTTGCACGAGTTTTTACCCAATACTTTTATATTTAAACATACATGCAATGGGTTTTCATTCAGGAGATGTTTTACATACTTATATACTTCCTATTTGTATTTATTTTTAACGTATTGCATCGCAATGTTATCCAATTGACACAAAAGCGTAAACAAATGCAAACAGGTTTTATCCGAGTAAAAACAATGCAATATTGTATCATCTGATAATTATAATTTTACGTCGAATCTTACAGTGCGTCTGATAATGTGGCCAAGGACTGCATATTCAGGTTTTAAAATCGTGCTATTTGATTTCATAAAAATATTTTTTTTAAAAATATTTAAAAATTTATTGTAATTTATTCCCAGCATTGTCTGATACACAACAGTTTCCATGGTTTGCACTCACAAAAGCTTCATCTTAAACTTTTGATGCATTGAATATTTTCTGCACGCGTAAACCCTTTTTACAAAATGTATGTAAAATATAAATAAATACATAAAAAGTTTTTTTAACTGCGAAAATTAACGAAAATATAAAATTTATTATTGCTCAAATAAATTTGGTGTTAAAGTTAATTCTATTTCCTAAAAATAGGTCACAGACGTAATTTACATGCTTATCAAGATTTTAATAATTATTATGTGCTATTTTATTTTACTAGCATTAAAAACAAAATTTCAATGCCTACATAATATTAGGTGGACCGGAAAGTAATGTCGTTTCGGCACATAAAATATTTGCTAGTCTTAAAAACCAATTCATTTTTTTCGATCCGGCATTGAAAGGTTGTTGCTAACAAGGGTGAGTACATTATTGATTTAAAATAAAATGTTGATAACAAATATGAAATGCGCCGAAATGACATTACTTTCCGGGCCACCTAATAGTTTGTGTAAACTTGGGAAAAAAAGAAAAAGGAAAAATTTATTTCATCTTATACTTAAAATTATTACTGTTTCTACTCAGTTTCATAAATATGTAATAGACATAATTAGTAGGGCAGAGAGGGGAAATTTATGAATCAATCGCGCCTTCGATGAGAGAGGCATGAAACTTAGTACACATGTAGCACGCATATAAAACTATAATTCTAGATGAGAGGTCATCTCAGATTTAGCATATAACAATACTGCTGGACATTGAGTAAATGGCGGTTTCTGAAAACTTTTGATGTGTCATTTTTAAAAATTTTTGACGATTATGAATGATATCTAAAAAAGAAACGACTAAATTTGATATTCTGTGCGTGCAGTTGTCTAATGTCACATGAGGAAATATATATCACCTGCCCGCTTCGCTCACCGACCCCTAACAATTACATCTCAATCTTCTCTTGATGATAAGCCGATTGTTGCATTAAAAGTAATATGTATTATTCGATTTTTAATATAAATGCCCTATTTCATGAAAAAAATTTATTAGAGGTACACTCTAAAAACTGTACCTCTTAAATAAAAGGCACAAGCTAAATGTACCCCTCATTTTCTCATGTTAGAGGCACATAACTAATGTGCCTTTAAAAATGAGGGGCACCACAAGAAATGAAAGGCACCAAAGCAAACGCGAGTCAATGCGCGGTACGAAAGGATTTTACCGGTTCNTCAAAGAATTGAGAAATATTTTTCATTAAGAATTATTATAATTAATATCTTGGTAATAGTGTAAACCAAACAGAAAGTCCCTTTTTATATAAAGTGCTAGCAAATTACAAATAGGTAAAAAAAAATGTGTTCAAATCTGGTAACTAACAGGTTTTGGAACAACTAAATGCTTGTTTCAATGAGCGGTACACAAAAGCAAAATCTAAGGTACAGTGTACCTTTCAAATTAAGAGGTACATCTGATTTTGCCTCTGAAATCAGAGATACATTGTGCCTTTCATTTTTAAAGGTACGTTGCGCCCTTAAAATTCAGAGGCACAAATGATCCAAATGTGCATCTAAAATCAGAGGTACAGTTTTTAGAGTGTATGAGTTAAGTAGTGGTAGTGGTAAAGTATTTACTCATATTTTTATAATAAATCCAGGAATTACGGAAAACAAAGATTTGTTTTCTTAAAATTTAATACTTAAGGCATATTATGACAGCAAGCTGACCCATGTTATCATTACTGATACCTGTAAACTCCCCTACTCTTCTCTGTACGCTTCCTCCCTTTTAAAGGGAAATGAGGGGGATTTATCGGAGAGAGATGAATTTTTCTTAGATAGCCAAGTGAGGCACATTTTTTTACGCTGAATCTATTGAATGAGACTAATCCTGAGATGATCAGACTAATAGTTTAGAAGTAATTTGAATTTTATGTACAAAACATACGAACTTGTACTTTTCCTATTGACGCATCTGATATCACTATCTGAACAGCTGAGACATTGTTTCCGATGCAATTTTTACGCTAAATCTAATGAGACTGTAAACAAGTCAATCTAACTGATAGTTCAAAAGTTGCAAGAATTTTTATGAATAAAAAATACTTATTTAGAGACTTACTAATGTACGCACTCTGCAGTGCTATCCTGAAACTATTTCAGCCAGTAAGGTGTATTTTCCAATGTAATTTTTTTACACTAAATTGAATGCGATCAATTTCGAGTCAATCGCATAAATAGTGTAGAAATTACAAATATTTTCGTCATAATGAGTATAACTCTAAAACAGTCTTTTTATAACAAAAAAAATTAAACTTTGAAAATGTTAATCATTTTGATTCGTGCTTGGTCACGTTCGCTTGCTAGAAAAAAAAATTAACCAGTAAAATGTGCATAAATAAATGCAAGTACAAAATTGTACATTTTGAACAAAAAACCCTTTGAACTTTTTAACTATTTATCCTTTTGATTTCTGTTTTAAATCATTATGCTCAGCACCAAACATTGCCTCAGAAAATTTGTCTTACATGTTCAAATAGTCCCTGGATAGTAAAGTGTGTGCATAAGTACGTGTTAAAAGAAGTACTTTTAATATGCATAAAAACTCTCGAATCAGTATTAAAAAAGTACATCAAAAAAAAATATTTATATATATATATATATATATATATATATATATA
>NC_092205.1:50752817-50763412 GCF_043381705.1 Parasteatoda tepidariorum | reverse complement strand
GATAACATTGATAAAAATAGAAAACTACTTGTAATAAAAATCAAATTTAATCATTTCTTTACTAGATATTATTCAAAATCATCAAAAGACTTTTTTAAAAAATAAAAAAAAAAGCACACCAAAATTTTGATATTTTTTAAGAAACTTAATATTTTTAGGCTGATCTATCGACAAAAAGTATAGTTAATGGTGAAAGGAAAGGAAAGTTACGTTTCATGAAGGCGTTTATTCACAAGTCTAGTTTACGTCAATGCTCGACACAGGATTCTGGCTGGATTAAAATATTACAGGGTTACCGAGTAGATAACATTGATAGTCGTAAACTCAATATTATATTGGCTGTTCAGCGCAAACATCTTTAACCCCTTGGTGACGGGTGATTCAGAAAAGCATTCGTGCGAAATCATAATCAAGTTGTAATTAAATAACAAACAGTAACTTAAATGTAGTCGTTGCTAATTTGACAGACTTACTTTGCTTTCATTTTAATTATTGTTAGTTTAATCATACAAATAATAAATGTTAATTCAAAGTATAACTAAATAGTTTTATTTTGAACAAAGTAATGGTGAATTAAATAAATCAAATAATTATAACTCCTCCCACAAATAAACTGTTAAAGTATTACTTTGATTATTAGTTTTATCTTTTTACCCTGATTGATATTGTTTTCTGCTGGCACGTATTTCTGACAGTCGGCGCGAAAGGATTAATAACACAAGATTTGTTTTCTTACAACTTATTAACTTTCATTGAACAAACGTTGTCTGAGAAAGTTAACTAGTGAAACGAATTCCCTCGAATTTGATCCAAAGCGAATTCTTAAGAATATTTTCAAAGCTCAAGAATGGTAGGCATTCTTATTCATGAAATATATTCGTGATATTTGATATTTATCACAGACACGGTTCCGTAAACGTCTCTGTAATGCGAACTCATTCCTTCACGTTGCGGTGGAATAAAAAGAATTTAGGATAATATGAAACGGATTCCATCATGGAAGTATAAAAGTACATTTTGTAAAGTGGTAATTTATCATTCACTCTTTGCCTCTCCATAAAGTCATAAGTTTTGTTCTAAACCGTCGTACAGCCCCAATTCGGCTTTTTCTGCCGTGTGGTGCTTGGAGTAGTATTCCGTTAAAACTAAAATGACCTCCTCTAAAGCTATTCTTGTTGTTTTGCTTGCTTTAGCTACAATCTCATGCATCTTGGCACAATCTCTTGTACAACCAGTGATACTTGGTCAACCTGTGGAGCAGATTCCAAAACCTTTTCGATTTGGCTATGAATTTGGTGATGGATTAGGAATGTCCCAGTATCGACATGAATCTTCTGATGAAAATGGACTTGTTACTGGCAGTTATGGTTACCAGGATCCATATGGCGTGTACAGGAAAGTCCAATACAATGCAGGTGTTGATGGATTTCGTGCCAATATTTTAAGCAATGAGCCAGGACTTGCAAGTCATGTACCTGCTGATGCGACTTATTCCGTTCTACCACCTCCTCCAGCAGCCATAGTTCAAAGTTTCAGAAGAGTACCTGTATTTACTGCAATTCGAAAATGAACATAGTGTATGAATCTAGTGGATTTTCATAACGAAATATTGTGTGTTTTAGGATACGGAATATCATTTCAATGTTACTTGGGGTATGTAATTAAGGAAAATACTAAATTCTGCAGAGTGTGTGGTACAGAATTATGTAATAGTAGAAACATTTTTGAGGCAACTGAATTTCCGATAGGTAGGAATTTTTTTGTAAAATATTGTTCAGTTATTTTTATGTTAGCATTCTGTAACTTTTGATTTTCGAAATTATATACTTAATTTTGATATTCAAAATAAGCTATAATTCATATTTTAAGCTTAATCTGATAATATTTTAGAATAATTTAAAAATTAATAAAATATTTTCTATGTATGTTTGGGAGTGACAATCACATTTATGATGCAAAAAATGGGCTACATTTAAAAGCTTTTTCAACGAAATTTATATAAGTTTACATTTTTTGAACAGTTAGAAGGATTTTTATTAATATTTAAATAATATTTTAATTATTTATCATTTAAATATATTTTTTTTTATTGTCAAGTCTTAAAAGCGAATTAGATGCTCGTTATATTTGGTAATACTATAAAATTATTTTTTTCCTAAATAAATGGAAAGAAAGTATTTGTTTCTTAAGTTAAAACGCCTTAGATTAATTTTAAAATGTAACTAAATGGTAGCAGATGTTACTCACGTTTTAGATAAGTTTACCGTTTGTTTCCAAGTACTTTTTAATTTTCATCTCCTCCTCCCCCTCCCCCCATAAAAAGAACAATTTGTAAATGTTATTGAATTTTCAAAAATAAAAAAAAATTTAAAAAAATCTATTCATTTTATTTGAGTTAGTCAAAAAGTTTTTCTTCGGTTCAGTTTTTATTCAAACATATTGCGTTTTTTAAAAGAATTCTTATTTGAATAAAAGTTAAGACGAATACTTTTAATGCAAATACTATTATTGATAATTCAAAGAGCTTCATAGTTGGCTCTACTTACTATATTGTTTCAAAACTTGGAAGATTATAAAACAGTAATTGAGTGTGTCATTGGCTTTAAAAAAAAAACACTTTCTCAAACGACTTTAACCCTTTGAAGCAGATGGGACACCGGTGTCCCTTTTATATATATATTTCTGACGCCTTAAATACGTGCAAAAAATATTTTTGTAATTTTTAATTTTAAAAAACAGTCTAGTAGTTACTAAAATAATTGTTAGATTATTGGAATTATATTTGTATTGAAATATAAAATCAAAAAACTGTTAATTGAAATTATTTTTCATTCAGATTCAAGAATATATCAATAATGGATTTTGTAAATTAAAGAAATTTTAATGAGGAATAACTGTATCGCTTAGATCTAAATAACTACATATAAGTGCAAATTCAAAAAAATTATTGTTTGGAAGTGAGCAGTGTTTGGAAGATTTTGCATCAAACGCTGTAAAAGATCCTGTGTTTTATGCTGTATTTCAGAACTATAACTTATTAAAATGATAGATGCATTATTTGTTTACTTATTTTGACCTACATTAACACAAAATAATCAAAAAAGCATGAAAAATACAATTAATAAAACTTCTGAGTTAAAGGGCTAACTTTTACCTTTCAAAATGTTTTTCTCCTTAAATGATTCATAAAAGTATACAATATTTTTTGTTATTTCTGGATAAATAAATGTCTCATATATATCTTTAAATTTTACTATTTTTTGCTAACAAAAATAAGCTGTAAAATATTTTTATAAACGTTTTGTTTTCTATGATTGCAATTGTTGATATAAAATGTAATTAATTAAAAAATATGTATGTAATAAATGCTTCATATAAATTCTGCTCATTCATTTATTTATAGTGTTTGAAATTACTTATTATATTATTCTATTTTTCTGTAAGATGCTTAAAAATAAATTTAAAGAAAGCATTGTGCGTTAAAATGCTTAGATTTTTAATGAATCTTTTTGCTTTAGTTAAGATATAAGCCAGTGAAAANGACTAATATTAACTAATATTTTATGACTAATATTAACTAATATTTTATGACTAATATTAACTAATATTTTATGACTAATATTAACTAATATTTTATGACTAATATAAACTAATATTTTATGACTAATATTAACTAATATTTTAAGACTAATATTTTATGCGCCGAAACGACATTACTTTCCGGGCCACCAAATAATTTGTAACTTGGAAAAAAAAACAAAAAGGAAAAATTTATTATATCTTATATTAAAAATTAATACTGTTTCTACTTAGTTTTATAAATAGGTAAGAGACATATATAGTAGGTCAGAGAGGGAAAATATATGAATGAATATGTAAATGAATCTTTGATGATAGAAGCATGAAACTTAGTACACATGTGGCATGCATATGAAACTTTAATTCTGGATGAGAGGTCCTCTCAGGTTTAGCATGGCGGTTTCTGAAAATTTTTAATGCGTTATTTTTAAATATTTCTGACGATTATGAATGATATCTATAAAAGAAACGGCTAAATTTGATATTCTATTCGTGCAGCTATCTGATGTCACATGCGGAAATATATCACACCTGCCCGCTTCGCTCACCGACCCCTTCCATTACTTCTCAATCTTCTCTTGATGATAAGACGATTGTTGCTGTAAAAGTAATATGTATTATTCGATTTTTAATAATAAATGCCTTATTTCAAGGAATTATTTTATTAAAGGTATGAGTTAATTAGTGGTAATGGTAAAGTATTAATACATATTTTAACAATAAATCTAGGAATGATAGAAAACAAAGATATGTTTTCGTAAGAATTGATGCATAAGGTATATTTTGATAACAATCTTATCTATGTTATCATAACTGATACCTGAAAACTCTCCTACTCTTCTCTGTACGTTTCCTCCCTTTTTAAGGAAAATGAAGGAGATTTAAGGGGGGGAACTGAATTATTTCTAGATAAGAAAATGAGGCATATTTTTTCAAGCTGAATTGCAGGAGACTAAACCCGAGATGATCAGACTAATAGTTCAGAAGAAATTTGAGTTTTATGTACAAAAAGTACAAACTTGTACTTTTCCTATTTACGCATCTGATATTACTATCTAAACAGATGAGACATTGTTTCCGACGTAATTTTTACACTAAGTCTAATGAGACTGTAAACAAGTCAATCGAACAGACAGTTCAAAAGTTGCAAGAGTTTTTATGTATAAAAAGTACCTATTTAGACACGTACTAATGTATTCATTCTACATTGCTATCCTGGAACTACTTCAGAGAGTAAGGTGCGTTTTTCAATGTAATTTTTCTCACTAAATTGAATGCTATCAATTTTGATTCGATCAAATAAATAGTGTAGAAATTATACATATTTTCTTTATAATAAGTATAACTCTAAAACAGTCTTTATACACAAAAATAAATTAAACTTTCAAAATGTAATCATTTTGATTGGTCTCATTCGCTGACGAGAAAAAAATATACCAGTTAAATTTGCGTGATTAAATGCAAGTACAAAATTGTACTTTTTGCACGCAAAACCCTTTTAACTCGTAAACTATTTATCTTATCGATCTCAGATTTAAATCATGTAATCAGCATGAAAAATTGCAACGGAAAATTTATCTTACATGTTTAAATAGTTACGGATTGTAAAGTGTATGGATAAGTACGTGTTAAAAGAAGTACCTTTAATGTACATAAAAACTCATTCAATTCTCGAACCATTTATTTTATCGACTTTCATGCAGTCCAGTTTAATTCAACATTAAAAATATACATCAGAAATAATACCTCACTTGTTTAGGCAGCAATGCGTGAATACCTTTAATCTGAGGGCGTCATCCGCGAAATTTATTTTGGCGTAAAATAATGAACGTTAATTTTAAATAAATAAATATTTAATTAGCGTGATTCAATGATTTTACGGTAATTGTTACTATAAATATTACTGTAATATGAAGATTTATTCTGTAACTTGTTCCGGCTAAAATGGATTTAACGGAACAATGTACCGTCTTCTGGAGTGCCGTACATTTTACCGTAACTTAGTCCAAAATTTTTTTTACAGTGTACGAATATAAATTACACGTTTTGTACATAAAATCCATATACGTTCTAAAATGTTAATCCGATTGCCTCGAAATTAATTACATTCAATTCAGCAAGAAAAAAAATAGAAAACAATTTCTTTATTGTCTTTCTAGAAGAAATTCAATTCCCCCTTTCAAATCACCCCCACTTCCCCTAATGAGGGAAGCGTACAGAAAAAAGTAAGGGAGCTCTCAGATACCATTCTAAATATCATAACAATTTTTTTGTAAAAGCAATTTCTTGGGTGGCAATTATTCTGGAAAAACAACCTTGCTATAATTACTAGGCTAATTATAAAATAAGTGTAAGTACTTTAACATCAATTTTTCCACAAAATATTTAAATAAATGTATTATTAATGAAATATAGTGTATATTATTAAAAGAAGAACAATATTTTTTATGTAACGACCTGCTTATCATCCATAAACCAAAATAATTGAGAAATAATAGCGAGGAGTCGTTGAAGGAAGCGAGCAGATGCCAGATATAGCACCAAGTGATAACATTGATTAAAATAGAAAACTTGCAAACAAATCAAAAACAATGAGTGAGGAACAATGCAAAAAATATCGAATTTAATAATTTTTTTAATAGATATCATTCAAAATCATCAAAAGACGTTTTTTTTAAAAACGTATCAATATTTTGATATTTTTAAGGAAAATAAATATTTAAAGGCAGCATTTTGAACGTCAGCTGTTATTGTTATGGCCTAAATCTGAGATGGCTTCCAATCCAAAATTGAAGCTTCATATGTGTGTACCATGTTTTATTCTTCTATCATTACAGGCGCGATTGTTTCCCCTATCCGCAGTACTATATCACGATTTTAATAAACTTTGTTTCCATTATTAGAATTCGTATTTAATACTTTTCAGTCGGTGAAAACAATAAGCTTTGTTCACTCACGAGAAGTGTAAAAGGAATTTTATTCAAATTTCGCGAAACAGAGGAAATCGGAATTCACTTCCACGAGAAACGAATGCCATTTTTCTTTTGTCTTGGCTCACTGAAATCTTATTGTTACCATAAAGTTGAATTCTAGGAAATAATAACATTTTCTCAAAAAAAGAGGAAATACTCTACTGTATTGAAAGGGGACATTTTTATGACTTTGATTCCGGTTCCACACTGTAACAGAAAATAATAACATATTTCATTTCAAGCAGGTTTGAAAGTCACATTAAATACCTTTCGCGAGCTTGAATCGCGTCAATTAAACTGTTATAAGTGTAAGATTTAAACAAGGGACTAAATTAAGGTATAAAATGCAAATTTCCGAATTTGAGTTAAGAAAATTAAAAACTATGTTAAATAAACAATGAATAGACTAATTATGCTAAAAGAAATTTAAATAAAATCCCGATATGTATTAAAGTGTGAGATAAGTACTTGATTGAACGTACGTACGGAAGAACTTTTATACTCTTTGTAAATGGAATAGGTATTTAGAGGCAACGATATTTCCTCTCTCCACACTTTTGCTCTCTCCGTTGCCATGGTATCCGCAAATCTTTTCCAATACGTTCCCACTTCTTACTGCAACGTAAAAAGAAAGAATTTTTCGTGACCATGGTAACGGAGAGGGGGAAGTGTGAAGAGTGGAAAAACCGCGTAACATTGAAGCTTCCAATCTATTGACAAAAAGTATTGTTAATGGTGAAAGAGGATTCAAGGTCAATAAAAGTATGTTTCACAAGTCTAGTTTATCCCAACGGACACAGGAGCTCGTTTGCTTTCTGCGCAGGATTCAAAATTACAGGGTTATGGAGTTGAACATTGATAGTCATAAATTCGGTATTAAATCGGCTGTTCAACATCGGTAAAAAAAACTTAAAAAATAATAAAAATATTTAAGAAAAAGATATAAGAATCGAGGTGACTCCGGGGATAGAGCGTTCGCCTCCTAATCATTAGATCAAGGTTCGAATCCCAACGGTGGCTGGTTGATGCAAATCTGCTCTCGACTTGCCCCGTCCTCTATGGTGACGTAACATATCCTCAGTGGTAGGATTATGGAGTGGCGGAGTATGGGTTAGAATCCCGCTGCCGTAGGGTTAGCCGTGAGAAGTTTTCTTAGTTTTCCTCCCCATGTAACGCAAATGTGGGCTGGTTCCATCAAAAAGTCTTCCTCGATGGTTTGCCAAAAGTTCCCTTGTCTTCTGCGCTGGGTTCAAAATCACAAGGTTACGGAATTGAGCGTTTGTAATCATAAACTCTAAATTGGGTCGGCTGTTCACGTCAGTAATAAAACAAAGATATAAATTTACAATAACTACTATTATCGTGATTTTGAAACTTTCCTTTCATGTCTATCCTAGAATACATTAACACCCTAGCATATATGCAGGATGAAATGCTTGATACACTAATTAAAGAGTTTTTCAAATACACTGTAAAAAATCACGGTAAAAAGTACTGTCATTTTGGGTGCCTCATCCGTAAAATCCATTAGATTATACTATAATTACTATAATTTTTAATAATAATTACTATATATACTATAATTCTTTGTTCCGTAACATATTCTGGAAAAAATAGATTTTCGGTAAAAAGGACGAGCACCCTGAGAACCGGGTTTTTTACCATAAACATTCGAATTCGGCCACTTCGCGAATTGGCCGGCTAAATCGCGAAATGGCTAGGAACGTTGTAAATTGGCTGGCCAATGGCCGATGTTTTCCAGATTTCGGGAATTGGCCGGCCAGATCAAGAAGTGGCATGGGAGGAACAGCCAAAGTTGGAAGAAAAAATCATTGGCACTTATTATTGGCTCTGTATAACCATAACTTCATTCTTTAAAAATTACTAGCTAACTGCGGTGAGATGTGGCCATTTGAGACAAAGCAAAAAATTACCCCATCGCAATGTGAGGGAATTGCAGGACCAGTTGGTGAGCGCTTGGTACCAGATACCTCAGACTACCTATCAGCACCTTGTGGAATCAATGCCACGTCGGGTGCTAGCAGTTTTGAGGACTAAAGATGGTCCTACTTGTTATTAGCAGGGTGGTCATAATGTAATGGTTCTTCGGTGTATATATATACTAGAGGGCTCCGCACCCTGCTCACTACCGCTCGCCAGCCCCTGATAATTGCTACGCAATTACATTTTTGTTTGATTCGCGAACAAAAATAAAGTCATTTTCCTGGAGATTAGCTGGCAATTTTTCTACACCAACATCACATAGAGAGAATCTATATTATATAAAACGCTAATGCGTATGTATCAATAAAACCGATGATATTTCTTTTCTCGCGTTGGCAACAGTTTTCACTTTTAATTGATAGGCTTCGGCGCGCAAGAGCACGTAGTGAGCATCATATGGCTAATCTATATTATATAAAACACTAATATGTTTTAATTGATAGGCTTCGGCGCGCAAGAGCACGTAGTGAGCATCATATGCCTAATCGGGTGAATTCTCACCGAATTATTAAAAAAATTCTCACAAAATTATCTTCATCGAAGCATCTTCATCTTTACATCCCGCGTTCAGTACTATTTCATATTGTTTTACAACACATGGTTTTAGCCCTCTGGTGGGAAAGACTTTAAAACAAAACTTACAACAGTTACTTTTCTCAACAACTGAAACCTAGAATAGTGGGATTAAGAAAAATATGTGAACTGTTTGCAATTTCAAATTAATATTGAAATGCACAAATTTAAAATTTTCTACAGTGAAATGTTTTCGGAACTTCAGCGTTCAAAAAAGTATACAAAAGCTAGACATTAAGAACATATCCAATGAGCGAGCAAAGCGAGCATCGAATTGCTTCGCAATCCGAAATGAACTGCGAAAGCAGTTCCGGGGGTTGGCGAGCGCCAGCGAGCAGGGGGCGAAGCCTCCTCGTATGATAGTAATCTCAGAGGTGCTTATTATCAGCATTATAAACTAATATAAAGCAATTTTAATACAAACAATATTATAAACTTATATAAAGCGAAGACGCAATATTATTTAGCACATTACTATAGGACATTAGCCGGAGATTAATCTCTGTATCCGAAGCACGCGTGGCAGAGTCTAACTCAATTCATTGATGATCTTATAGGATGCCATAAGCTCCCTATATGGTGCTTCTTCCCCCCCCCCCAGTAATTTAAATTTTAAACTGAAGAAAATTAAAACCTAATGAAAAAAGAACTTTAAAATATGGCAAACAAATTAAAACATGTAATATTAATAAGTTGATGCTGAGTAATATTTCAAAAGCAAATACCATTGCAAGTAATTGCTCAATTAACTTCAATACTGTCAACTGACAAAATATTTTAGTCTCAATCAGACAAAAAGCAAATTATAACAGGAATGTAAATATTTTTCTGAGAGAGTGTTGATTCGTGCTTCCAATAACTCTACCCGATTTATCAAAGCTATTAAAACATATCGGAATTCTAAAATAAATAACTACGTTCTATCAAAACAAACATTTTATTATAAAACTTTAGAACAACTGTCATTTTACATTGCCACTCAAAATTATTAATAAACACTGGATAATATTGCGTTAATGAAACTTTTATCTGATGACGTCATAAGCAATCGTTTCTGACCTATCAAGCAATATTGGAGCAAAAAGGTTTACAAGTTAACGTTACGTTAGTATTGTGCTTATGTTAGCTCTTTGGAGCAAAAATAGATGATGAGTCGGCCTGTCTAATTCAGGGGCTCTAGCATAAAGTTTAGTTCATAATAATCATATATAATTGTTCTCATAAATAATCGTTTGGTCTTTTTATAGCTTTACGTAACGTGTAAATTTTTTTTCTTGCAATGGCGATGTTATAATTTTGTTGTTGAGTTAATAAATCTTCTTTTTTATAAACGTAATAGTAGAATGTTCTTAATTATTTGATTCGAAGTCCTGTGAGTTTTATTTGAAGTCAGTTTGTATTTTGTATTTTTTGACAGCATTATTAAAAATTATCACCTTTCACGCACATGCGTTCTCAATTTTGATT